>NC_081410.1:2326557-2406557 GCF_030272615.1 Cryptomeria japonica | reverse complement strand
AATGTTTTTGCTCTCAGATCACTGAGCAAAATGGTTTAGGGATGGCAAATGCAAGAACGAGCGATGCTTTTTGTTGATTTAATATGAGATGCATCCTCAGCTATGCATGATGCTACAAATGCAATAAACTAACTATAAAATGACAAGGTTAGTAAACAAAACTATCCTAGCATACTATACTAGTTCATGATTTAAGCTATATGATAAGGAACATACTCTAAATTAGCATATTTAGATTAATTCCTGATTTAAAAGAGAAGCTAAATGATGAGCATATAAAATATGAAAGCTTGAATGGATTTGAGTATAAGTGAGATGCTAAAGTCTTGGATCTCTTTGAAATGGAGGATTGAGAGCTCTATTTATAGCAAAAATAGGGCAATGGATGGCTAAGATTGAAAGGTTTAATCAAGGGTTGAGTTTGAAAGTTGTCAATCCATGTTTGCAATTTGCACCAATGAAATGGTGACAATTGTCAACATAAGGTTGGTTGAGAGGAGGTGTAAGAAGCATTAAATGCTTGAGAATACCTCATGGTTACCCTAAGAGTTAAGGGTTAAGGTTATGCTAAGGTTATCCATCAGATAAAACTTTTACCCAAAGGATAAACTCTTTTGCAAAGGTTTAAGGATAACCATGGTCAAAGCAATAAATGCTTGATGAGACCCTTGGGTTAGATGGAGGTTGAGTTTATGGAAATTCTTTAACCATGTAAGAGGGTTTGAGTTAACCATTAATGGTTATGAAGACTTTGTGGACAACTTTGTAAGAGTCCTTCCAAATTTGGGGGCATTCAACAAGTTAGCTTGTTGAATGGATAAAGGCTTTAACGCATTTTGAAGACTTTGCTCCAAATTTGAGAAGTGACCTTCTCAAATTTAGGGAAAAGGGATAATGGATGGGTTTGGGTTCATTAATTAAGATTAGAAGAATCTAGAAGAGGTTAGAAAGATGGTTAGGATGCAAGTGGGAGGTGTAGGATTTTGCAAGTGGATGGAGAGATAATAGAATTTATTAAAATAAATTGCTTTATTTCAATTTGGTTGCAATTAAAAAAATTAGATTTATTTAATTTAGGATAACTATTTTAATTAAAAAGTGGATAGAGGTTTTAATTGAATAAAATGGATTTATCCTATTAAATGGTATAGTGAATTTAATTGAGTAATTTACTTAATTAAATAGAGGATTGCAGATAATTAAATTAAATTAGATTTAATTAAACAGAGAAATGAACATAAAATATTCATTTAGGAATATGGTCATTTTTATACGTCTACATTTTGCCCCTCTTTGAAGTGACGTGTGTGCACATGTTATTTCAAAGAAAATGATGTGTCGTTGCGATTTTATGATCGATGTCGTTTTTATGATTTTTATGATTTTTAAGTCGTGCCTCAGATTTGATGCATGATGCCCCAGATTCGATAATTGATGGTGATGCCCCTTCGGGAGATGAATCAATATTTTGAAATTTTTTGATTTGATTTGATGATTTGCGTTTGGTGTGTATGATTTTGGCTAGGTGAAACATTTAAATTGATTCATCTCCCGATAATTTACGCATTTTTAGGGTATGAGGGAGACCGCGAGCAAATTACATGCCCATTTCCCTAACCCTAATTTCATTTTTCTCCTATAAAAAGGGAAAAGTGCTTTGATTTGATTCATTTGTGCTTTGTTGACTTTTGAGAAAGAGATTTTGGAGAGAAGTCAAAATGCCCATTCCTTATTCCAGGCATCGTTTTGAGTGCGTTCAGAGGTATCGGAGACCTGCCGCATATGGACCACCAGTAAGTCAACGCTTTTGACCCATTTTTGATTTTTGATTTGATAATTTTTGGTCCGTTTTTCATTTTTAAAATTCGGTTTAACGATTTAGCGCATGCGATAAATTAGGTAGCGCATAGGGTATAAATTTAGGGTAGCGTCCGAAATTTAATAGGGTGGCGCATGAAAGTTGTAGGGTAGCGCATGATCTCAAGTTAGCACATCATATATATAGGTTAGTGCGTTAGGCTAAAAGGGAAGTGCATAGGTTCAACCTAGCGCATAGGGTACGCAGGAGTTTGCATGGGCAGGGGGATTTAGCGTGTAGGTTAGACCTAGCGCATAGGGTCAAAAGGGTAGCACTAGCATGGGATAGGTTAGCGCATAGGTCAGGTTTAGCACCTAGGGTAGGTTGTGTGGCGCATAGAGGAAAAAGAATAGCGCATAAATCGAGTCTAGCGCATAGGGAGGACACAATAGCGCGTGGAGAAAATAGCGTAGCGCATAGGTGTATTTTAGCGCATAGCTAAGTTTTTGTAGCGCATGGAAGGGGATTTGCAAGAGTTAGTAATTTTCTTTTTTGAAGGTGAAAAATTACATAAGATAAGGTCATTTCGCCTGGGGGATGGATTGTTGTTATTTGCTCGGTCTTTTGATCATGTTTTTGAAAATGTGTCCAATATGAGTGTTGATATAACTTGATTTAAGTTGTGATTTGTTTCAAGTTATTGATATAGATATGAATGTGGTGTTTTGATTGAAGCATGATTTGTTTTTGCACTATTTCAAGTTCAATGTGTGGAGCCTGATTTGTGTTACAAGCTGATATGGGTTGGAAACTTGAGTTGTTTTTCAAGCTGATATGGGTTAGAAACTTGAGTTGTTTTACAAGTTGATATGGGTGGGAAACTTGATTTGTTTTACAAGTTTATGTGATGTGGAGACTTGAGTTGTTTTACAAGTTTTGATATGGTTTTTGATAACTTGAGTTGTGTTACAAGTTGATATGGAATGATATGTGTAGACACCCAAAATTGTCATGTCTAATTAAATACATATTTTATTTATTTAATTATCTAAGCTTAATTCTTCTATTAATTAAATAAATATTTATTTATTTAATTAATTCATTTATCCTCTTATAGCCTTATTTCTCATTTAAATAAATACATTTATTTATTTAAATTATCCTTTTCCTAAATTAAATAAATATTTTTATTTATTTAATTATCCCACTTCTTCTATTAATTAAATAAATCTTTATTTATTTAATTAATTCATTAGTCTTTTCTACCCATGACACATGTCATTCATCTCTTAATTCATACACTACCTACCCCTTTCATTATTTTATTATTTCTTTTACCTACCCTCTAATCATAGCCGACCTCCTTTTACACCTCTCAATCTTATCCCTCCATTTCATATAGTGTCTTCTATATAAGGAGATGCTTCCTTCATTATCAAACCCTAATAAATCATCCTAATCAATCATTCTAACTATTTGATCAATTGACTACAGTACGCTTTTGAGCATATGCGATCCTACTTGCAACCACATTCCGTTCTTTGTTGAGCTCTTGTGCACATTAAATCTGAGAGCAAATATATCAAGCAAAATCAATGGAGATAGGAAGAATGGAGATCCAAACCCTATTGGACATGTGATGGTATAATCTTTGTGATTTCGTTTGATTTTCATTGTCTTAGGTAATCTTCATATGTTATGGTGGATCTTTGTTGTTGTTAGGCTAGGGTTTTGTGGTTGAATTCATTTAGCCTTTCAATATCGTTATTATTGTTATCCATTTTCACCATAAACATTTTGGCACGCCCCGTGTGACATGGATTTTTCTTAGATCTATGTTTTTTGCAGATTTTTCTAACCCTATAGTGCTATTTTGTAAAACAATTTGGAGAATAACCTTGTGCAGCTAGGGTTTTGGACACAAAATCAAGATCTTGGAGAGATTCGATCATATCTCACAAACGGCTACGAAATTTTGCACCAAATTTTTTTTGCAAGTTGAAGAAAGTATCAGGATCTCTCAGTCCAAAATTCAGAATTTTTGGAGCACATTTTCATTTTCTATGATTTTTTTATGATTTTTCATAAAAAATTAATTTTGAGAGCAAATGAGAGAATTTTTTGGATTTTCTTACATTTTTGGAAATCTCTCATAATTATACATAGGATCTGTTCTTTGTGATTTTAATTTTGATGCAAAATATTTCCCTAAAAATCGGATCTTTAAAAATTAGGGTTTTTTTTTAAAATTTTGATTAGATCTCACAAACAGCTTCGAATTTTGACATCAAATTTTTTTTGTAGGTCAGGAAAAGTATTCAAAGATTTTAGTAAAAATTTTAGATTTTTTGGATCATTTTGTCAATTTATATGAATTTTTTATGATTTTTCATAAAAAATTAATTTTGAGAGCAAATTAGCAAAAATTTCAGATTTTCTTACATTTTTAGAAATATCTCAGAATTATACATAGGATTTGTTCTTTGTGATGTTAAATTTGATGCAAAATCATTCCTCAAAAATCAGATCTTTGAAAATTAGGGTTTTGCATTATTTTACTCATATCTCACAAAATGCTTGAATTTGTTGCAGAAAATTTTTTGTGCAGGTTTGAAAGACCATCAGGACTCTCCAATAAAAATTTTAGATTTTTTGGATGGATTTTGCATTTTATATGAATTTTTTATGATTTTTTATAAAAAATTAATTTTTGGAGCAAATTAGCAATTTTTTTCTATTTTCTTACATTTCTGGAAATCTCTTGAAATTTTACAGGTGATCTTTTTTTATGATAAATCAGATCTTTGAATTGGTCAACAAAACACATTGTTGAAGGCCCCTATTTCACAAAGTCTTTTGGATCTAAAATTTACCTAACTTGTGTGCTTGCAGGAAGGGGTGATCATTTGAAACAATCCAAACTACTAATAAATCTTTGTTGTAGGTCTTTGGCAAGGGTTTTTGGATTTTTATTGTGTGCCTTGTTTTCATAGACTAGCAAACACTTCAATTGGTGCACTAAAATTGAATCATTATCTTTTGTGTCGTGAGCAATAGGCTCTTTTTGTTTAATCTTTAGAGGGTCTGTCTTCCTGTGTGGTCATTAGGACTACTAGTGAGAAGAGAACGATCCAAGTGGTAGCGAGGAAAACCCGCCTCTTCTGAACCACTATAAACAACTGTATTCATGGTGAAAACTATGGATAATGTGTGCTGATTAGTTCATACCGACACTATGTCTCCCCATAAACCCATTCGATCAAATTTATTTGATCAGTTGTAGGGTGTAACCCCTACCAGCTGGGAGCCTTCTGTATTTATAGAGCTAAAAGTGCCGCATGTATGGCCACACGAGTGGATGCTCTTACTAGCACCTTTTTGTTTTAGAAGCCAAAATCCTTCTAGTTGTTAAGGCAGGAGGTCGGACCTCTGGTAGCAGCCCACACACATACGGTTCTTAGTAGAGATACAAAGTTCACCACAGGGAGTTTTCGTGGGGACTGATGCTTGGCTGACCCGAGAAGTGAGTGCCGAGGGTGGAGCCAGTGAGGTCAAGCATCTAAGTATCCGCTCTGAATAGCGTAGCCTCGGGGGTAAAACCTCATGTGGGATCAACAACTATTGTCTTGGCTAGCAATAAGAATTGTGCTTGACTTATTTTAAACATTCAAAACATTCAAGACCAAACAACAAAACATTGTGTCTTCAAGTGTATGCAAAACATTTTTTACATCAAACAACACACTTGCAAACATTGAGTCCTCATCAACATTGTGTCCTCTTGTCACGAAAAACAGTCAAACATTCATATTTGGTCACAACCAACAACTTCACAAATTGGAAAAATTTTACAGTCCAGCAAACAAGAGCAATCAGTTTTAGAATTCTTGAGCTTCCTAGGTTATTTCTCTAGGGTTTCATTTAGCATTCAACCTGTCTTTGGGTCTCACAAAATCCATCATTGCTTTACACCTTACATTACATTCACATTTGTCTAAACTTGAGTCAAAAGGTCACTTGCTTGTCCTCACTATACTTTGTCAACACACTACATACAACAACATTTTGCTAAGTGGTCCCTCATCAAGGTCTATCACCTTTGGGTCTCATTTGGTCTTACTTAGAGTCAAGGTCAGCTTACCTCATCAAGAGAAACTATCATCTCTTTGGAAGTCACACCTACTCTACTACATACATACTTGGTCTTACACTTTGGACATTGCAAGTACACCTCAGATTCATTTACATTCCATCCAACTCTTGGTCTTCCATACTTTTTCATCTAGTCTCACACATCTCGGTCAATACTTGGTTCATGGTTGAAACCTGTCTTCAAAAATCTAGGAGAGAAACTAAAGAGGCTCAAGAGTCCGCAAACATGAGTTCTTATGAGTATGACAATGATGTCTTTTTCAATACTGATCATAACACATTACCTGACATGGATGCCTATAGAAGCATTCCAAATGTTGAGAACATGGACACTACAAACAACAATGCTACACATAATGGCAATATGGACAACTTTTCCGTACATTCAGCAGATGTGGAAGAATTCATTATGGATCCCTGTTTCAATCGATTGGTTGAGGAAATAATGAGGAGGGATAGACAATACTTCTTACAAATGATGGCACAAAGTGGAGCCAAGATACCTCATGATTTTGACATGTATCAAATAATTGAACATAGACCTTTGCAACAATATCACTCCAACATAGATCAAAGGAGGCCTAATAGTGGAGGCAATAGAAGACCACATCTGGTGCCTGAATCACCATCATCTTTGTTTCAAAAACTAGAGGTCCCACATACACATGGTCAAACATATGATACGCACCTTCGTAGACCATTATGGAAGTCTTATGTAGAGAAATATGCTCAATCACATATCAATGCTAAGGATCAACCACCAAAGCAATTGGATATTCAAAGGCATGCTCAAAATTTGGACACAAGGAAACCCCGTGTCAAATTTGGGGGTAACACATTAGAACATGACATGCCTATGGAGTATGGTATACATGGACAAAATAGATATGGCGTTCCTCAACATGAATCTATACCAAGTGGTCCATATATGTAGCATCACTATAGACCTCCTCCATATGAACATGTGTATGATCAATATCATCCATATATGCAACATGCTCCTCCTCCAATTGGTGCCTCAAGCATGGGGTATGGTCCAAGAAGTCGATCTCCACCTAAGAGCAATTTGGAGCAACAAATCAAGGACTTACAAAAGAAAATGGAGGACATAAATACACCAAAGCCAACATACACAATGAGAGACATATGTCCTTATCCATTTGACAAGAGCATTCCAATGCCTCCATTTCCTACACACTTTGTGATGCCTAAGTTTGATAGGTATAGAGGAAAAGGGGATCCTAAGGCACACATAAGACAGTTTTTCACAGCTTGCATTGAGGTAGCAGCATAAGAGACATATTTGATGAGATTATTCCCACAAAGCCTAGGTGATCAAGCTATGGAATGGTTCTCCCAACTTCCACCTGGTATTAAGTCATGGGGTGACTTAGCAGAGGCATTTATCCAACATTTCTCCTACAACATAGAGATAGACATATCAGTCACTACTTTGTGCAACACCAAGCAAAAAGAGGGAGAATCTTTTGCATCATTCTTACAAAGATGGAGAAATCTAGCCAGCAGATGCTCTTGTGAAATTCCACAAAAACAAATGGTAGAAATGTTCACCCAGAATGTTAACAAAGACATTGGCTATCATCTAAGAAAAGCTTGTTTGTCCACCTTCAAGGACGTTATTGAAAAAGGCTTAGCAACAGATAAGGTCCTAATTGAACAAGGAGTCATCAAGATATTCAAGGAAAACAAAGATGACTTTAAAGGAAAAGACAAGCCAAGATTTTGGAATAAAAACAAGAACACAGTCAATGATGGTGTTGTTGATGCCAACACAGTGCGACCCAAATTCATTTTTTCTGGATCAAGTTCTACAAACAATCAAGTGAATACTCAAACAACTTCCAGATCACGAAGGAAGTACACCCCATTGGGAGAACCACTTGAGTCAGTCTTCAAGAAGCTAGTGGCAAACAAGGTAATCACTATTCCAGATTTTCCTCCATATGAACCAAAGGTCAAACCAAATTGGTGGAATGATGATGAATATTGTGAATTTCATAAAAGCAAGGGTCATAAGTCAGGAAGTTGTCATCGACTGAAGAACATCATAAAAGATCTCATTGATAGAGGTGACATTGAGATTGAAGGACACTCATCCAATCAAGAACATGAAATGTTTAAGGAACCATTCCCAAAACATGACAAGGGAAAAGCTAAATCCACAGATGACCAAACCAACTATACCAGAGCAACCTATAACTATGATTCAACTATCAATCACATTTCGATGGACAATTACGTCTCTACCATTATCATCAAGGACAAAAACCTTGAGAATTCCACCCGGAGACCCAAGATTGTCCTAAAAGGTGTTGGATCTTCTTCCGAACCTACCTCTGAATGTCATGTTACAACCCGCTGAGGTAAAATCACTTTGCAAGGTTCTCCAGCCAATAACACCCCTTCCTCATCAACCAAACTTGAGTATGACCTTGTAGAATAGTTAGGGAAGACACCCGCACTCATCTCCATCCTCGAGCTCTTACACATATCCCCCGCACATAAAGCTATTCTTGACAAAATCTTGAGAGAAACTGTTGTTCCTACTGATCTGAACGTGGACCAGTTTCAAGCCATGGTGGGATACCTTTCCATTCCACATTCCCTTACATTCACAGAAGCCCGATGACGCCTCCGTAAGCCAACCACATAATGCACCACTACACATTGAAGCCTTCATACACAAACATTGAATAAAATGAGTCCTGATAGATGGAGGAGTAGGTCTAAACATTTGTACATTGAGCACTATTAAACAATTGGGATATTCCGACAAAGCTGTGAATTCTACAAACAAAATTACTATCAAAGCATATGATGATGAAGAGCGTTCATCCAAGGGTACAGTCATTTTACCTCTTAGAGTTGGGCCAGTTACAAAGGATGTGGTTTGTCAAGTACTTGATCTTGATCTCACATACAACATATTGCTAGGACGTCCTTGGATTCATGAGATGAGCGTAGTACCATCTACATATCATCGATGTATCAAGTTTCCACACAATGGAGTTGAAGTGACCATCAAAGCGGATCCAAATCCATTCATATATTGCAACAATTTGCGCCCTAGATCAGAAATAACAATACCAGCCAATCGAGAAGCTATTCCTTCATCAGCATATGTGGATCCAAAATCATTGAAAGCTTCTACATCAAAACAAGCAGAGCTCAAAGAAAAGCTCAATATTAAAGACATGGGATGTGGTGAGTATATCTTTCATGTTGATCAACTCCCACTATCTCCTAAGGTATTTAGTCAACAAGAACAGTCTATAAACAATTTGCAAGGAATTGGATGTGAACCACCTAGTGTTGTGGCTACTAAGTCTGAATGCAAATCTCCTCTAACGGTGCAAGCAACTCTTGATATCAATAGTCTTAAGAGTGGTTCCAACAAAGAATCTATTGAGCATATCGCCAGCCCTCTTCATAACTCACATAGCCTTACTATTTCATCCACTCCTTCCATTTCCACTCCGCTTCCAGGCTTGGATCAACAAGAATTACAAAAGCCCTTAGTCATTGGGGATCAAGAATCAAGCTTTGAAAAGAAAAATCTAAAAGTCAAAAATAAAGAAAAGTGCTTTAGTCCAAATCAAAATCAAAAGCTATTGGACTCTGCAAAAATCAAAGTCAAGTATAAAAATCCTATGAAGCAAAAAGAACAAGAGTTGATCTCCCCTAATACCAAAATAATTGGGGGCAAAAGTTCTAAAATTTCAAGCCAAAAAGCATACTTGTTGATCCCAAGTCTCCATCATGCTATCCTACTTTCACTTCTTTTCGCAATCACAAGCCTTCATTACTCATCCACATGTTCCATACATCCATTCCCTTTTGGCGATACATCATGGACCTTTAATGGAGCTTCCGCAAGGGACCTTGTTATCAAGGATGCCCAAACTTCTTTAGGTGACACACATATGGGCCTGTGTAGTCCACACACTAGTAATTCTATCACAGTTCCTTTATCAAGGAAGACAATCACTCAAGCTACACATCATTCAGTCAAGGAACAATGCAGTTACAATCATAAAGTCAAGCCTCACACATTTGAGGTAGGTGATTTGGTTTTTAGAGAAAACCCCAAAAATCAGCAAGATAGAGGAGAGAAGGGCAAGTTCGAACCAAATTGGCTTGGTCCTTACATCATTACAATAGCATATGGATCTGGTGCATATCAGCTCTCAACTAGAGAGGGAGAACCTTTAGAGGATCCTATCAACAACATGCACCTTTGCAGGTTCTACACATAGCTCTTTGGAATATCCTAATTCAAAAATACAAAAAAATCAAAAAATTAAAAAAAAAATACAAAAAAAATCATAAAACAAAAAAATCGTTACTTGGTGAAAACCTGGCAAACAGGCGCCTTGTGACACAAAAAATATTGAAAAATCGAAAAAAGTAAAGAGAAATAATTTCGTCCAACGGTGAAAACCACTTCGGTGGCGCCCTGGGCAAGTACCATGGTGAAAACTGGGTCACCAGCGCCATGCGTAGAGACATTGCTCCTCCCTCCTTCAGGATTCACTTTTATCCTTTCACATTGTACACACTCACATCCTATCCATCCATAATAAACTTACCCATTGCCATCATGGCTTGTTATTGATCTACCCAAGATTGGTTAGCCATTCATAATAAACCTCCCTTTCCATCCATAATAAATCAGATCCTATCTGTGGCTAAGGCAAATCCTACGTCTAGTGATGGGTGTGGAACTAAGAACATCACATGTTTTGAGGAGTACAGTTTCTTCCAGCTTCCTTCAATCTATCCGCGCACAATCCGCAATAAAGCAACATTTGCTTCACAAATCCGTAATAAAGTTTCATCTTCTCCACAATAAAGTATCAGTTTCATGGATTCAGTCAGTTTCAGATGAGACACAGTAGCAACAATGGGCTTCAACAAATCAAATCTTTCAACAGACTCAGACAACATTATGGTTCAGTGCTGTCTATCCTTTCTGTGAAATTAAACATTGTGACCACAATCAAATAAGACTTATACAAGTGACAAGAGACACTAAACTTGAGGACTACAGTGGATGTTGGTGTCGATTCTTGGTTTTCTTTTGATTTCATCTTTTTTTTGGTGACATGTCTTTTAGCTTTTCCGGGATGTCTTTGACTAGAGATTCTATCTCCAGGATGTCTTTGACTAGAAAGGCGAGGATGGGGTATCGTCACCTATTTGTATTTGTTCTTTGTGGATTATCTCTTAGTAATGCTATGACTTGTCCAAGGATATGAGGACACTGTGAGTCTAGTGTGAACTGGGGCATTCCTTGTTTGTGACTGTCTTATCTCCATGCAGACAGGTACAATGACTTTCTGGGTCGAACATATGCCTCGATTGTCATAACCTACTTGCCATAATAAAGCTCAATGATGATAACACACAAGAAGCTCTTTCACTTTCATATCTTCTATCTTCCATCCCCCTTTCTTGATTGACTTCCATCATCCTTCTCGAGTTCGTGTAGCCTGCTATCACATGACTGAGTATAATGACACACCAAAAACATTTGCATTTCATGTAGTTGCACCTGCATTACCACATATAAGCATTTCATACATACATATAGATATCACAACTGCATCACATCCTGCACACAACACCTGTTAGCACAATTTACATTTGCATTATCATATTCATCCACATTTCATACATTCACATTTGCATCATGCATACACATATAAAACATAAAAGAACAAAAAAAAAATATTGCATTGCATCATATACATATTTGCATCTATATCATAAGCATCACATAAGAACATCTCATCACATAGGTATGCATGCATATAGCTGCTGCAAAGATGAATCATCTCATATATATATATAAAGTGTCATGATACAATGATGTCAAAATCATATGGCTACAATCACCCGCAGGTGTCTACATCATCATGCAAAAATGGTACAATACTGATACATAGGGAGCCCTCTACGGCTACAATGAACTCCCTCCCTCGGAGCCGGCTGGCCTCGACGAAGTCTGAGCCCTAGAAGGACCTGCCCCATGATCATCTCTCCTATCCCCTCTGTCACCTGAGCCTAGTTGTCTCATCCTCCTCCTCTCCTCCTCCTCTCCGATCCCCCAGCCAATCCTCGTGTTGCCCACTGATCACTCCTGCCAATACTACTGGTAGTGCTAATCCTATCTATGTCATTGTGTCCCATGCCACATGTCCAGCCCTCATCTCTAGTCCTGGATCCTGAAACACTCATCTCAGGGCCTCCCTATCTCCATCTCGATCGTATAGAATCAGCTCCCCATCGATCGATATCCACAGAATCCTTTATACATCCTCCAGGGTGACTGTCATCTCCCCCATTGGCAAATGAAAAGTACAAGTCGCAGAGTGCCACCTCTCCGTTAGTGCAGTCAGCAATCCCATGTTCGCCCAAAAATCAGGCACATACAGAATATGTCTCAATCCCATAGCCTTAATCGCAGCTCGGTCCTTGGCTGTCAACTCAGGTCACAACCTCTGAGTCGATGGGAATCTCTCCCGTGACTCCAGCATAGGCAAATACTCCTACAATCAAGCAAATCAATCATCTCAGTCCTAGTGACACTCATTGTTCATCACAAAGTGTTGCTTCTATCCTAGTGGTACTCCCTGTTCATCACAAAGTGCTGCTCACATTTGCACTCACTATTCATCACAAAGTGCTGCTCATATTTTAGTACTCCCTGTTCATCACAAAGTACTATATCTTGGTACTCACTGTTCATCACAAAGTGCCTTGATCTATCCTATCCTAGGGCCTCTTCTTGAGTGAATCCTCTTGAGTAGTTTCCTAATTGGCAACGTATGTTCTATCACATAATTGTCAATCCTAGCCCTATTTGTTATCCTAGTCTTCCCTAGAGGACCTACTTGAGTGTATCCTCTCAGTAGCTTATCCAATCGACAACGTATGTTCATCACAGAACTGCCGATTTGACCTAGAAGACACAAATTCACATTTTTGGACACAAACGCGCCTGGCACCAACGCAAACACGCTTAAACGTTTTTGACATTTTTTGGGACCCTATTCTAAGCGCATTTATTGCCCTACCTAGCATTCATTAATGACAATAATAAATGCGTCGAAGTACGAGGAGGTTTGGTGGTACTTACCGGCTCTCCTACCTCAGCTGGCCTTTGAAATCGGCGAACGTGATCGAATCTATGAATGAAGGCCATCGCTGACTGTTGCTGCTCTTTTCTCTCTCTGCAATCTACTTTCATGGATGTGTAGATGACAATGAGGATGTATTTCCCCCCGTGGTCTATCTTATAGACTACCCTAGCCCTCGCCCTCGTTTCCCGAGTCAGTCTTCTTTATCCCGTGACTCTGTCACTCTATCCTATCTGGTCAGTTCATTCTAGCCTTTCTTATCGAGAGATTGTCTGCAATCTTTCCAGACATTTTCATCCAATCTTTTGAGGGGGCATATCATTCCCATCTTGGGGCAAATTTGTATAAGTTCATCTTATCTTCTTTGAAACAACGCGACAAGCCGCATTGTCTCAAAGAGGGGCAAAATGTAGACACCCAAAATTGTCATGTCTAATTAAATAAATATTTTATTTATTTAATTATCTAAGCTTAATTATTCTATTAATTAAATAAATCTTTATTTATTTAATTAATTCATTTATCCTCTTCTAGCCTTATTTCTCATTTAAATAAATACATTTATTTATTTAAATTATCCTTTTCCTAAATTAAATAAATATTTTTATTTATTTAATTATCCCACTTCTTCTATTAATTAAATAAATCTTTATTTATTTAATTAATTCATTAGTCTTTTCTACCCATGACACATGTCATTCATCTCTTAATTCATACACTACCTACCCCTTTCATTATTTTATTGTTTCTTTTACCTACCCTCTAATCATAGCCGACCTCCTTTTACACCTCTCAATCTTATCCCTCCATTTCATATAGTGTCTTCTATATAAGGAGATGATTCCTTCATTATCAAACCCTAATCAATCATCCTAATCAATCATTCTAACTACTTGATCAATTGACTACACTACGCTTTTGAGCATATGCGATCCTACTTGCAACCACATTCCGTTCTTTGTTGAGCTCTTGTGCACATAAAATCTGAGAGCAAATATATCAAGCAAGATCAATGGAGATAGGAAGAATGGAGATCCAAACCCTATTGGACATGTGATGGTATAATCTTTGTGATTTCGTTTGATTTTCATTGTCTTAGGTAATCTTCATATGTTATGGTTGTAAGGATGTTAAGTAGCGGAAACAACTTCCTACACTAACCTTGAGAGGAGGGTAATGCAAAACTTTTTCAGATCATTATAACAGTTACAGAAAATAGAAATAGATATAATAGCAATCATACCACAACACAGTGATTTACGTGGGGAAAACCCTTTCGGGAGAAAAACCCCACACTCCAAAAGCAGCTCAATATTTTATTCAGCAATCAAAAACAGATTACAACATACTTGCAGAGCAAGCTCTTCGCAGGAGTACCATTAATCAGAGATTCAGAGGCAACTCAATAGCCATAAGACTCTTACCCACAACCTCTATCTCACACACCTCATAAATAGGAGATACAATACAAGAAACTGTCAAACGGTATTACAAAACCATGGGCTAAAACCACCCAATAAGGTGTAGCTGACCTTATCTCCCTTCTAGATGCCCTATGACATGTTAAAGCACACATCAACATGTTTCGCTCCCTTTTACAGCTCATTTATGTATCTAATACAAATTATTTTTCCTATTTCAGGAGTACAAACTTCCGGAGGCCATAACTTGAGAACCGGGTGTCCGATTGATGAACCGTTTGAAGCACCGGAAAGCTCGCGAAGTGCTCTATCACCTTGTAACCCTCTTTGCTGGTTATGGCCACTTTTTAGGGTGTTTCGGAGCCTCTAAAGTCCCCAAAATTAAGTTTAAATATTTTATCGCACCCCTCCAAGATGAAAACTTTAATATCTTCAAAACTAGTTGTGACCTTGCGACGCAACTTTACCGGAATGCTTATCTAACCAACTAGAAGCTTTAGGGAGAGTTTCGCACCATTTCGTGCTCAAATGAAAACTTACTATAAATAGTAACCTCACATAAATGCAAGGTTGAGACACCATTTTTCCCAACAATGGTGGATCTTTGTTGTTGTTAGGCTAGGGTTTTATGGTTGAATTCATTTAGCCTTTCAATATCATTATTATTGTTATCCATTTTCACCATAAACAATATGATGTTGAACTTGATGTAGATGAGCAAATTGTTTCATGTTTTTGATGTGATTTTCAATTCTGATATCTTTGGTTTGATGCGGAAACTGATATTGAATTCATTTTGCATTTTGACAGGAGCGATTGGGAGTGTTGAAGTCGCGGGAGCGGTTTCTCAGACCTTGGGCACTGATACCACGGTTGGCACAAGCTGACCTAGATGTGATCGATAGATGTGGCCTATCATCCTTGCTAGACATGCCGTGGTTCACTGTGAACCGGGGTCTACTGACAGTGCTTGCTGAGAGGTGGCATAGTGACACGAACACCTTTCACTTTGCTACAAGCGAGATGACAGTCACTCCAAAGGACTGTTATAGGATCTTACAGATTCCAGTAGCAGGTGATTTATTGCCCTATGAGCAGATAGAGGAGGGTGGTACTGAGGCGCTGCGGCGTATTTTTCATGACGAGACAATATGTGGGTATGAGATCCCATGGCAGGAGTTCCTGGATTTAGATTATGCCCCCTCTCGTCAGTACTAGTAGGGTTTATCGGTGGATTCCTTTGTCCTGATCGCAGGTCAAAGGGATTCTCTGTGGGTTGGGGATTGGTTCTGGAGGAGATGGTGACCCATAGCCGCAGGTTCGCTTGGGGATCAGCCATGTTAGCCCACCTATGCAGGGACCTGCATGAGGTGGTGTATCTAAGTTACGACAGTTTGTCAGCTGGCGTGACACTCTTACAGGTATGGTGCTGGGAGCATATTCCAGTAGCGAGACGACTGGTAGATAGAGACAGGCCTGCTAGGTGGGCATATGCTTAGGGTTACAGGGGTCTACTTGTCTAGCGTAAGTTGGGCAAACTGGAGCATTGGAGGCGGGTCTTGGATGACATAGATACGGTTTTTTGGCGACTGTATACAGGTTGCAAGGTATGGGCAGAGGATGGGCTAGAGATGCCATTCGTATTTATGAGCTAGTTCCTGATAGGGCGGATGCCCTTTGTGATAGAGAGATTCCAGGTGGGCAGGGTGCTAAGGCAGTATGGTCGGCAACAGGGTATACCGCAGGGGACCTGTTTGTATGCGCGACACAGACATGATGTATCTGATTGGGGTCCCAATATTGATAGTGGGGCTGCTGTAGAGGATTTTGTGAGCCTAGCAGCTCAGATATGGGACTATGCTCCTGAGGTACTGGACGCAGGGATGACCCATGAGTTTGTGGGTTGGTTCGCAACGCGTGCTGTTGCCAAGATATTAGATCCTAAGGAGATGTGGCTTGCTTTTGACGATGATGAGGAGGAGATTGGGGGAGATGGCGATGATGGGGATGATGGAGGCAAAGGTGGACGTCAGGGGAGAGGATATCTAGGGAGGAGAGGAGACAAGGGTAGGGATGAGAGAGATCAAGTGGAGAGTAGTTCGGTGAGCTATGACAGACAGGGGGAGAGGAGGGCTGGCCATAGGAGCAGGGGAGGAGAGGAGAGTGGGAGAGGTGATAGCAGCGGTGGGAGGGACAGAGGAGTGGAGGTAGCTGACACAAAGGAGGAAAACTGATGAGTTACCTCCCGCAACACCTAAGATAGGCAGAGGGATAGGGGGTACCCCTCCATAGGTGCCCCTACGGGTTTGAGTTATGATGTATGTGGAGGATGCGCAGATCAGGACCCTGTAGTTGACAGTTCAGCAGCTACAGGCATAGGTAGTGGCGCAGCAGTGTCAGATCACTCAGCTAACGCTAGAGCGAGACATGGAGATACAGCAGCGTGATCAATCAGAGGAGCTGGCAACTAGTATTCAGAGAGCGGCAGTAGGGGGCCCGATGAGGGATATCATGAGGGAGCTGTCCTCGAGAGTGAGGGAGGCGGAGTATTATAGACGCCATTATGAGGATGCTGTGCCCAGGGAGCATAGAGTACAGTGCTTTACATAGGCGAGATCGAGTGGATCTCGAGAGACTGGGATGAAATCAGAGAGCAGAGGCATGACGGGGTCGCCGAGACAGGATCCTCCTGGAGATCCAGGAGCTGGGACATCAGTTGCGAGACCATCTCCCTCAGGAGATAGTCATACCTGAGAGATGATGTCTCTATTGTATTTTTAGATCATTATTTTGCTTGTACTGGGCACAAACATGACATATTTTGTACATTTTGATCATTTTTGAGATATATATATGGCACCATTTTCTTTGACAATGTGATGTGTTATATGGATGCATGCTCTATGTACTCTTTCTTTACTTTATGATGATGCAATGCTTAGATAGATGATATGATGCATGATGTATATGTATGCTTTGATATGCTGTGAGATGTATCTTGAAAATGAGATGTATGATAATGATAATGATGTGAGATGTATCTTGAAAATGAGATGTATGATAATGATAATGATGTGAGATGTATCTTTGAAAATGAGATGTATGATAATGATAATAATGTGAGATGTATCTTGAAAATGAGATGTATGATAATGATATGCAAAATGATATGCAAAAATGATATGCAACTACTTTTAAAATGATATGCAACTATGTTAAAATGATATGCAACCATGTTTTTGGAGCATCCTCATTCTGCATTTGCCATCCTGATATAGCCATATATTATTTGCTTTTGAGATAAGTATCATCATTGAGCATTGATTTGTTTGGGATATGTTGAAAATTTATACAAGCATAATGGTATAATTGAACCATAATGACCTGAGAAAAATTTACATGATGTTTGATTTTGCAAGATAGCACAAGCATCAAGGTATAATTGAACCAGGACGACTAGAGTGCGGATTGCGTATAAACAAACAAGATTAAACCATTTGTATGCGTAAAGTGGAATCATGTCTTCAGTGATATTCGATGTATCACGTCTCGAGACAAGTTTTTACATAGTACAAATGATCGCCTCCCAGATAGAAGACTAAGAAAATATTGGAGTTGCCCCGTGATCTCTAGCTTTGAAGCTTTTAGTGAGAAAATGCAAAGAATCCAATAATTTAAAAAGTTCAAAATGCAAAAATAGTCAAGACTTTATGCGATAATGCAACATTTAGTACTTCAGAAAATCATCCATCTTTGGTATTTCTGCATTTCTTTGTTTTGTTTTTGCGATGAAGTTTAGTTTTGGTCGTTGGATGAGATATTTCTGAGTTTTGCAAATAGTTTTGATGTCTTGAATACGTTGCAAGTTTTGATGATTTATTGCCCCTAGCTAAGTGTTCCTCTTAACGTGAATATGTATAGTGATTTCCAAGCCATGGTGGAATGTGGTAAGAGGATATATATGGATAGACCAGGATAGTGACTACACTAAGTATGTCCTGAATGGATATTAGCTAAGTGTTGGGCGATGGCCGATAGTCCTATAGGTGTACAGATGCTGGTTCTGTATGCCCAAAGTGCTAGATTGAGTTGGATATGCCAATCTTTGCCTGCATCATTTACTGTTTTCTTGAGAATCTTCAGTATGGTTTTGTTGGATGCTTTTGCTTGACCATTCCCCTGTGGGTAGTATGGTGTAGAGAACTAATGTTGTATTTTGAATTGTTCACATAGTTCTCGGACATCTTATCGGTGATGATGGAACTTGGAATACCATATCTGCAGATTAGATAGTTTAGGATAAAAGACGTAATTTGTTTTCCAGTTACTGTGGTCATTGGGACTGCTTACTTGTGTCCATTTGAAGATGAAGGATGAATTTTGCCAACCAAGTCTAATCCCCACTGACAGAAGGGCCAGGATGTTGTAAATGGCTGCAGTTCCTGTGTTGGCGCATGTATCATATTGCCATGGATCTGGCATTTAGGACACTTCTTGGTGAAGTCGTAAGAATCTTTCTCCATTGTAGGCCAGTAGTATCCCATCCTTAGAAGCTTTTTAGCAAGAGTAGTCCCACTTGAATGTGTTCCACAAATACCTTCATGAAGCTTGTGTAAAGAAGAATCAGAATCATTACGATCAAGGCAACGAAGAAGAGTACCATCTAGACCTCGATGGTACAAAGTATCAGCAGTAAGGGCATACCGGGCGGCTTGTCAGATAAAATTACATTTCTGGTTACGGGATTGGTCAATGGGTAAGATGTTGTTCTTTAGATAATCATATATCAGTCCATATAAAGGAGAATCCGAACTAGTTAAGGTATAGATGACATGGGATTCAGAGTGGTCATAGGCTGGGGAGAACAGTTGCTCTACCAGGAACTCGTAATGACTCTATTGCTCTGGAATTTGTAGTAATGAAGTGATAGTAGCCATGGCATCGGCTGCTTTGTTGTTCAACCTTGGTATCTGCTTGAAGGTGATGTGTACAAAATACTGTTTGAAGTCATCCACCATTCGTTTGTAGGGTAGTAGCTTGTCATCCTTTGTTTGATAGTCATTGTTGATTTGATTGACGACTAGTTGTGAATCTCCATCGACCATTAACTCTATGATTTTCCATTCTACGACCATTTTGATGCCTATAACCAATGCCTCATGTTCAACCACATTATTCGTGCATGGGAATATAAGCCTATATGATCTTGGTATAGTGTGTCCTTCAGGAGTGATGAAAAGAATGCCAGCACTTGAACCGTGTTGGGTGTAGGATCCATCAAAGTATAGAGTCCACTGCGTGGTAGAAATTGCAAGAACGTCCCTGTCTAGAAATTCAATCTCCATAGTTTGTTTTCCTGGTAGCGGTGCTTCAGCTAGTTGATTTGCAATTTCTTGTCCTTTGATGGCTCTTCTTTCTGTGTATTGGATGTTGAATTCACTGAGAATCATGACCCATTTAGACAATCATCCGGTAAGAGCTACTTTGCTGAGTAGGTATTTGAGAGGATCAATTTTTTCTACTAGCTTAATTGTGTGTGCTAGCATATAATGTCGGAACTTCTGAGATGCGAAGACCACTGTTAGACAAGCCTTCTCAATGAATGTGTAGTTGAGTTCATAGCCATTCAATGTCCTGCTGATGTAGTATATGGCTCGTTCCTTTCCTTGTTGATCTTCTTGTGCTAATAGTTCCCCCAGTGATATATCTGTTGTTGAGATATATAGAATAAGGGGCTTTCTTGCGACTGATGGTACTAGAACTGGTGGATTCATTAGATACTATTTGATTTGATAAAAAGATTCCGCACACTTGGTCTCCCATCGGAAAGGTACATTTTTATGGAGCAAATGATTGAATGGTAGACTTTTATCAGCTAATTGAGCGATGAATCACCTGATTGATTAAAGTCGTCCTTGTAGAGATCTGAGTTGACTGATATTCTTTGGTGGTGGCATCTCCATAATGCCTTGTACCTTTGCTGGATCCACTTCAATACCTTTAGCTGAGACAATGTATCCTAGTAACTTTCCTGATGTAACCCCGAAGACACACTTCTTAGGGTTGAGCCTAACTTGGAATTTCTCCAATCGATCAAAGATCTTTGTTAGGATGCCAAGATGTTCTGCTCTGGTGAATGACTTAGCTAGTAAATCATCCACATAGTCTTCCATGAATGTGTGCATCATGTCATGAAAGATTGTTGTCATTGCTCTTTGATAAGTAGCCCCTGCATTCTTTAAGCCAAAAGGCATAACATTCCAATAGTACGTTCCCCAAGGATAGGTGAACGCTGTTTTATCTTGATCTTCCAGGGCTATTTTGATCTGATTATAGCCTAAGAAACCGTCCATCAGTGAGAGCATTGCATGGCCCACTGTGAGGTCTACAATTATGTCAATACTAGGCAGAGGAAAGTCATCTTTTGGACAAGCTTTGTTGACATCTCTGAAATTAGTGCAGATTCTGATACTGCCATTTGGTTTTGATACTGATACTATATTGGAAATCCATTCTGCATAGTCAATGGGTCGGATGAATCTGGCATCTAATAACTTCTTGAGTTCAGCTTTGACCATGAGTGCTACCTATGGATTCATCTTTCGTAGCTTTTGTTTGACTAGCTTAACTCTTGGAGGGATGGACAAGTGATGCATGATTAAGTGTGGATCAACTCCTGGCATATTGGCATATGACCAAGCAAAATTAATTTGCTTTTCTTTAAAAAAAAGGATAAATGCCGATCTTTCCTCCTCTGTCAGAGATTCTGCAAGGTGTATGTTTTTGACTGCTTTTGTGGTACCAATGTTGATTGATTGAGTGGGCTCAATCAATATGAGTGATTGCTCATGAAAGTGCTCTGGAAGAGTGTCAAGTCTCCCATCTTTAGGTGCCTTAAAAAGGTTTTCACCCTCAGATGCATCCTTTATTTTTACTTTTTTGTGATCTAGAGCTGCCATTGATTGGTTTTCAGCATCAGATCTTTTACTTGGTTCATTTTTGCGATCGAGAGACTTGGCACTCCCTGATTTGCAGATATCATTACTTTGTTCACTGGTAGAGCCTATTTTCAGATTAACAGTACATAGGTAATGGATGATGGATTCATCATCTAGGAAAATGGGTATATCATGTATTTTGGGTTCGTCCCAGTCAATGAAGTCGGGAAAGACAAGTGGTAAGGAATCATTTGGTGGATCAAGTTCTGCTACTGTAAGTGTCAAGACAGAGGTTTCATTATGATTGGTCTTGTTTTTAAAGAAGTCAAGGATTTCGTCGAGGTCTTTGATGGTATTATCTTCCGTATCGACTTGTTCATAATGTTTCTGTTCACTTTCCTTGGCGTCATAGATATTCTACGGTCCAAATTCAAGAGGTCTATTTTGTGCGTTATGTTCTTCTTGAGAAAGGGATATGGTACCAGTATTATCAGTGATATCTGCAGTAGCATTTAAGCAGGTACCCCATTCATATTCATTGGAATTAGTCTCTGAGGCATCATCCCAGATTTTATCACTGCTGTGAATAGGTATGTTGTATGGTGAAAATAGATCTTTGATGATGGATACCATTTTGATAGTTTTTGTTGATTCGGTGTCAAATCCTGCTTCTACTTTCTGTATTTGTTCATAGACTGTGCCTCCTCGGGGAGGAACAATGGTATCAGGAGATGATATTATCAGTTCTTGAGATATTGGTGTTTGAATATGAGCTACTGCTGCATATATGGCCTTCTTGTGGCTTTGAAGCTTTTCCTGATGTAACTTCTGTTCTTGACGTTCACGTGCCTTGCGGATTGTTTCTGATGACTCAAATAGTGCTTCCTGCCAGGATTCTTCTTTGTACTTCTTCTTTGCTTTCCATTGAGGTTTTTCAGTTATGCGTGGCGTCTTTCTTAATAGGAAAGTGAATTTACAACCCAATCTGGTTTTGTTTCTACTGGGCTGTGAAGGAAGATCTATGGGTTCTGTGACTCCTTCTTTGCGTTTTCCAATAGGTCCTTTACTATCATATCTCATTTGCTGCATGATTAAGTATCCCTTTCCATATAGGTGTGTTAATAGAACTATGTCCAAAGCAGCTGCTCTGTTATCTTCTTCCTCATCTTTGTATAACCAGCTAAGAATGTCCTTATCTTCTGATTCATGTGCTAGAGTGCCCAGTTGGATGAAGGTACCATCAAATTTGGTGATGGGCTGAGTTACCATATGCGTTGATGTAGTAGGCAATCCATGAGATCTGGGTGATGTCGGTAATTTGGCCAAACATAGGGGTTCCAAAGAGTACTCTCCCATACCTTGGTCTTTGATTTGCATTTGCTGCTTGAAATTTCTAGATAATGATTCGGGCTTTGCTGTCTATAGATCTAATGTTGGGGATCTCTGCTTTTCCCTATTATGGGGAACCAAACTGTCCTGCGCTGCCCCCATTGCATTAGAATGTTGAAATGGAATATGATCAGCAGATATGGAGATTTCTTGTCCGTTATAAGTAAATTTGACACACTGGTGATACGTAGAAGGCACTGCTTGCATTTCATGTATCCAGGGTTGACCTAACAAAATATTGTAGGTGAGATCTATATCTAAGACCTAACACATAATATCTTTTTGCACTGATCCAACTTGAATGGGCAACATCACGGTTCCTTTAGATGACCTTTCCTCATCATCATATGCCTTTATGGTAATCCTTTTACGGGGATCAATAGACTCTTCTGAGAAGCCTAATGCACGGATAAGCTTTAAAGTACATATATTAAGTCCAGCTCCTCCATCTATTAAGACTCTTTTTACCCGTTGTTTACAAATGATGACCTCAATATGGAGAGGAGTGTTATGCGGATGACTCAAGGAAGTATTGTCATGCTCTGAGAAGGTGAGATTATGAGGTCCTGTCATATGGGCAACCATGGCTTGAAATCTGTCTGCATCCAGATCTTGAGGTACATTGGTTTCCAATAGCGCTTGTTCCAATATGTTTTTGTGTTTGGGTGATAGTTTCAACAATTCTAGTATAGATATCTGAGCTAGAGTTTTGCGTAGTTGGCTGACCAAATCATATTGGATCTTTGGTGTAGTAGTTGTAGGCGCGGTATGTCCTTTTAAGACATATTTTAGAGTTCGGGTTGTTACATTGACAGATTCATGATCATGCTGATCTCGGATGGTGATGACGTTTACCTGATGATTTTCAGCTGATATGTGATTGATGGTGTTATTGTAGATATGGTTGATACGAGCTCCATGTGTATCGTTTGAGGTTGAAGCTCCATCTTTGTTGTAATTTGGAAGAGGATTTTTAAAGGCTCCGTGGTCACCATTTGTTTTGAGACCATCTACCGTTAAATCACCTCGATCAATCATGTCTTGAACAATGTTTTTCAATCTCATGCAATCGTTCGTCCGATGACCCTTGTTACGATGGAAATCACAATAGTGTGAATCATTCCACCAAGGTGGTTTGATTTGGGGTTCATAGTTGTTGATTGCAGGCAAAGAGAGAATCTTGTTTGCCAGAAGCTCTCTGAATGCTGATTCTAGTGATTGTCCCAGTGGTGTGAAGACACACTTTTGGAAATTGTTAGTGTTGTTGCGTGAATTGTTATTAGGTCCTGGATTCGTGGTTTTGTTTTGAGTATTGTTGGTGTTGTTTGTGTTGAGTTGTCCTTGACTGGTGTTTGGTGCATATGTGTTAGTGTTTGGATTAGTTCCTTTAGGATTTTTCGTAGCTTGAGGATTTCCGGATAATGCGAGCATTGGTTGCTTAGATTTTGGATCATGTGATTCATTGTTGCCTTCATTTTTGTTTCGAGTCCAGAATCGGGACTTGTCCAAGTTGCTGTTGTTCTGGTTATTGTAGTATGATGAGTTTGTTCTTTCTTTGAAGAATTTGAGCGTTCCCTTTTTGACACACGCTTCCTCTACTTGAATGTCATTTTCAATCAATTTAGCGAAAGACGGTATGCATTGGAGTTTGAGCCTGTAACTCATTTCACCATTCAAGTTATCGATGAAGATTTCCATTTTCTCCTTTTTAGGAATATCTCGAGGATATCGTGATACCATACGTCACCAGCATTGAAGGAATATCATGAATGTTTCATTGTTCTTTTGTTTGGTGTTGCAGACATCTAGCATGGTTATAGTGTGTTGAATGTTATAGGAGTATTGTGTTATGAACTTGTTAACCAATTCATCAAACGATCTGATAGGTGGTGTAATTTTGGATAACCATTCCATTGTTTGCCCTCCCAAGGTTCTTGGGAATAACCTCATCAGATAGGTGTCATCATGAGAAAATTCAAGACTCATGGTACAGAATTCTCTGACCTGATCGCGGGGATCACTTTTTCCATTGTACTTGTCAAATTTAGGCACGTCCGAGTTTGGAGGAAAAGGGATCATGTGCAATCTTCTGTCAAAAGGATAAGGACATATTTCGTTTAAAGAGTAGCGTATTGCTATCCCTTGTTGCTTGTCTTGCATTTGTCTTTGTAACATTTGCATTTGTTGAGTAAGGGCAACCAAAGGCACATTGTTTTGCCAAGGGAAAGGTTCTTCCCTTGTATTGATCCTGGGTTGAAACGGTGTATGGAACGATATGTTTTTCTCAGGAAGATATTGTCTTGGTGTATGTTGCTCTGGTAAGTTTTGATCTGGGATGTTTTGTCTTGGCGTATGTTGTTCTGGTATGTTTTGATCAGGGATATCTTGTTTAGGATTGCGTGCTTCCCTTTCCCATTATCGTTCTTGATATTCATAATGTTGAGGTTGCGTTCTAAACACATCTGCGTCAAGGTTTTCAGGGAGTTTTACTCCTTTACTTGTGAGCATGAGCAAATATTTTTCTTTGTCATTTTCCATGAGCCTTTCTACAAGCTTTTGGAATGAAGCGCTTTCTTGACATTCTTGAAGAAGCACTTCAGAAATTTCAGTATCCTCTAAGTGTGGACCTTCAAAAGGATTTGACAATCTTCGATTCATACTAGACTCTGCGTGTGTCTCGCTTTGTTGGTTTTGTTGAGAGCGAGTAACAGACATTTTAGTAGAAATTTTCAGTGACGAAGGGGACAAAATTCTCTTTGATATGTTGCTCAGGGGTTGGTGGTTCAGGTCGGGGTGTGTTATAAGTGATACACTCGTCGGGTAAGAATGCCGGATTGATCCTTCCTCTACGGTTTATGATTTGATTAAAAGCAGATTTTTGACAATAAGCCCTAGTTTTTAAAGGCTCTTTGTCAAATTCATTGGATTTGTATTGGATATAATGTTTGACGTGATAAAGGAATACTCAATGAGATCTGAAGAGTTGACGATTGATGTATAAAAACTTGTTTCTCTTGATGAATTTGGAAAAACTAGGTTGTTGTTTCTTCAACATGATGTTACGATAAAGATTCTTTCTTCTCAGAATATGGGGATTAGTCATGCATAAGTGATCAATGGTTTCCTTTGATTTGTTTGGATTCAGTTGATCTTGTTTTGAAAATTCAAGTTTTACTCTATCAAAGTGAAGGTTTAGATGCCCCTTCACGACAAAGCGTGTCAAATGATATGGATAAAAGTCTCCCGATATGGAAACTTGATTTGACAACCTGAAATTTTTAAACAAGTGTTTTTAGATGAAACCCGTGAGATGGTAAAGGATTCTTTTGATACTTGTGGTGAGGTTTCCGGATTATGATAGGATAGATATATTTTACTGTGCAATCAGTTTCGAATTAAAAAGGCTCTTGAAGATGTTTTCAAAATTTTCAAAATTCCTCACTGTTTTGCCCCGTCTTTTTGCTTTTGGTCATGCGCTAAAACAAAGACAAGATGGGCTACCAAATTTACTTTACACACTAAAAGAATGACCACCCATGCTAGGCTGCTCCCAGCCACACGCTAAAGTTTTGACTGTTTAAAATTTTGTTTTTTGTCTGTTTTGAAAGGCTATGTGTTAGTATGGGTCTGTGACGTGCTAACTATTAAACCCTACGCGCTAAAGTTTGGTTATCACGCGCTAAGCTGATGCTTCAACGCGCTAGACTGTTTTCCCGATGCGCTAATTGTTTAACACTATTTTGGAATATGGATAAAATGCTACTATTTTGAACAGACGTGCTAACTTGATGCTTGGATGCGCTAACAAAAGTACCCTACGCGCTAAGGAGTTGTTCCCACACACTAATCTGCCTTGATTTTTCCTTTGGTTGGTTTTTCTGTAATTTTCGGATTTGATTGTGAGTTTTTCAACCTTGATGGATGATTTTCTGAAGTAGTAAATGCAAGCACAACATAAAGAAGACAACCATTTTTGCCTAATCTAACAAAAAGTGTATGTTCTGCGAGGATGTGTTCAAATCCTCAATGTTTTAATAGGTTTGGATACGAAAAATACAATTCAGAAAGACTCTTTATTCAAAGGTCATAAATAACATCATAGCCCACTAGTCTCGATACTCCGTCAGCTCAAATAGCCGTGTCACCCCCTAGAGGGTGCCCCTTTTTTTGCCTTTTGCCAGAAATTAACTCAAAGTGAATTGCTTCACAATTGAGTAGTTATCTTGGGAGATATATGGTGAGTAATCTTGGGGGCCGATTCTTCCCCACCCTTGCACTATGATGTTATAAATGTCTGGTTACTAATTCGGTTCAAAGTTTCTATTTCTATGACTAGTAATCAGGCTTCCTATTCGGTCGTCAGTGATAAACTCCCTCAGGAGGCTTCCCAACCTTTAGAACAAAGGCTTTACGTATCTCGAGGATACTGGGGGAAGGCTAATCGCTATGCGCAACCATTGAAAAGGACTTTCGTCACTTTCCTCTTTTGATTATAGTGGGTTGGAACACTTAGCGTCAAAGATGTTTCCCACTTAGGTCATTCCCTTCACACCAGCCATAAATGACTTTAAGAGTTGATTCCAACTCCTTGGGAAGGCAGGCCTGCTAAAGGATTTACTACTTGAAGTAAAGAAAGCTTTTAAGAGTGGTCTGGATTTTTGATCACCCAATTAAGGGGAGAGCATATTCCTTCCACTTTCTAGACAAGGCAAACAATTTCTCTTTTTAGCCTTTTAAGATAAATGATTTGCTAACCTCTATTGGGAGATGTTGCTCCAAAAAAGCATGGTGTTAATTTTACTTCCACAAATCAGTGATTATTTAATCTAAAGAAATAACCGAGTCAACAAAGCAAAAGGTTCGATTTGGTCAACAAAAGAAAAATCGGTAAACAAAAGGGGAATAACTTCCCTCTTTGATTGCAACAAAACTTTTTAGGTGAGGTTCTTTCCTTTACACAAAAATTGAAGATGAATCCTTTTATACACCAAAGGATGGTGAGGTTCCTTTTATAGCTTTATTTTTGCAAAAAAGAAATGTTTGTCTTGTTCTTTTTAGAGCCCAAAAATAGGTTTTCTCCTATGAAAGCAAGAAATGTTCGGTTTAGTGATTCTTTTTATAGCCCAAAGGAAATAAGTGAGTTCAAATTTTAAGAATAGAAGAAGTTTAAAAATTTAAACTAACTTAACTAAGTTAGTGAAAATCCTAACTATCTTAATATTTTAAAAATTTTAAGCTCCCATCTGCAACAAATTTGTTAGAATCCTGCAAGAAAACAAGTTGAAAATGTTAGATGGTTGGTGGACTTCAACAAGTCTATTTTTTTATTCCTGGTTACAGATTTTGAAACTTTGATTTCTATCTGTTTTTGATGCGCTACAAAACAAACTGTATGTGCTACACAATAGCCATGAAGCGCTAAAAGAAGGTGGTGATGCGCTACACTGTTGTCAAGATGCGCTACTCTGTGTGCCAAAAGCGCTGCTCTATTTTTCTCCCGTGCCGAGACCTACAGGAAAATTTTAATATTCTTATGCACTAATAAATGGACTTTAAGCGCTAGATGATGGACCCAACGCGCTGAACAGTAAACTGGATGCGCTAGGCTGTTGACCAGATGCGCTAGGGAATGATTCCCACGCACTGATTCTTGTTTTCCGTGGACTTGCAAAAGTGGTTATATTTCAAAACCGATTAGATATATGGGGTAAGGCCCCACGGTGGATGCCATAAATGTATGCGAGAAAAGCGGGTCAATAGAACTCAATATGTGAAAAAAGGAGCTCTATGGAGCCTTGCTCACACACCCACAGGACTTCTTGGTGCAAGCTATAGAGTTATGAAGTATAACTCAGCTTCCCAAGGATGGTTCCATGGTTCTCTATCTTGCACGGTCCCTCAAACCAATGTTTTTGCTCTTAGATCACTGAGCAAAATGGTTTAGGGATGGCAAATGCAAGAATGAGGGATGATTTTTGTTGATTTAATATGAGATGCATCCTAAGCTATGCATGATGCTACAAAGGCAATAAACTAACTATAAAATGACAAGGTTAGTAAACAAAACTATCCTAGCATACTATACTAGTTCATGATTTAAGCTATATGATAAGGAACATACTCTAAATTAGCATATTTAGATTAATTCCTGATTTAAAAGAGAAGCTAAATGATGTGCATATAAAATATGAAAGCTTGAATAGATTTGAGTATAAGTGAGATGCTAAAGTCTTGGATCTCTTTAAAATGGAGGAATGAGAGCTCTATTTATAGCAAAAATAGGGCAATGGATGGCTAGGATTGAAAGGTTTAATCAAGGGTTGAGTTTGAAAGTTGTCAATCCATGTTTGCAATTTGAACCAATGAAATGGTGACAATTGTCAACATAAGGTTGGTTGAGAGGAGGTGTAAGAAGCATTAAATGCTTGAGAAGACCTCATGGTTACCCTAAGAGTTAAGGGTTAAGGTTATGCTAAGGTTATCCATTGGATAAAGCTTTTACCCAAAGGATAAACTCTTGTGCAAAGGTTTAAGGATAACCATGGTCAAAGCAATAAATGCTTGATGAGACCCTTGGGTTAGATGGAGGTTGAGTTTATGGAAATTATTTAACCATGTAAGAGGGTTTGAGTTAACCATTAATGGTTATGAAGACTTTGTGGACAACTTTGTAAGACTCCTTCCAAATTTGAGGGCATTCAACAAGTTAGCTTGTTGAATGGACAAAGGCTTTAATGCATTTTGAAGACTTTGCTCCAAATTTGAGAAGTGACCTCCTCAAATTTAGGGAAAAGGGATAATGGATGGGTTTGGGTTAATTAATTAGGATTAGAAGAATCTAGAAGAGGTTAGAAAGAGGGTTAGGATGCAAGTGGGAGGTGTAGGATTTTGCAAGTGGATGGAGAGATAATAGGATTTATTAAAATAAATTGCTTTATTTCAATTTGGTTGTAATTAAATAAATTAGATTTATTTAATTTAGGATAACTATTTTAATTAAAAAGTGGATAGGGGTTTTAATTGAATAAAATGGATTTATCCTATTAAATGGTATAGTGAATTTAATTGAGTAATTTACTTAATTAAATGGAGGAATGCAGATAATTTAATTAAATAAGATTTAATCAAACAAAGAAATGAACATAAAATATTCATTTAGGAATATGGTCATTTTTATACATCTACACTATGCATTTAACTTTAATTCCTTTGCAATTGAAATGTAGATTACCTCATCGGCTGATCCAAGAGCTAATGTATTCGCTCTCCTCTCCTTGTCACTCTTAGGAGTTTTCTTGAAGACATACTTAAATTGATCCACGTTATGGCCGTACCACAAAGGAGTCTATTGTAGATTAAATGTACAATTAATACAATGTACTAACATAAATATATCAAAAACACTTAAAAGCTATAATATAGAGAACAATGACGTACTTGTGCCTGAGATGCTTCTCCAATGGACTGAGGATGGCTCACCACGATGTAGAAACTGATGCTATTACCTATACAAAAAATGTACAAAGATTAAATACAATCAATATAATGATAAGTATTGAAGGTTGAAAACAAGTAATTTTACATATCAAACAAAAGTGTACCGGATCCTAAGATGCTTCTCCAGTGCAAGGAGGAGGGTTTGCCATTGACGAAATAGGTATGGATATTTCCTATATGAAAAAATTATAAGATTATAATATATCACAAGTTCACATGTACGTGCACATATAATCATGAAATCAAGAAAATAAAGTAGAGATACATACCTCTGCCCTCTCTTGATCCGCGGGCGAATCAGGTGCATTCAACATATCCACAAAGCTCAATGGCCGCTGTACATGTAAAATAGACAAAAAACACTAATCAATCTACAAACCCCAACTAATACTTGATTTCAACATTTTAAAACAATTGTACAACTAAAAATGTGTTCAATTACCTTCTTCACACGTTTTGGCGTCTTCGAGGAATTCTTTTTCTTAGGATGAGCCCTAGACGCGGAGGGGGTACCCTAAAAACACAAAATTAACATGAGATATTAGTACAGATAATAAATTAAACTTAATTTTAAAAATCTAAAATGAAATGACTTTCATATTCTATCAAAACAATACATAAAAAGAGTTGTACAAAATATGATACCGTATAGCCTTGTAGGCCAAAATCGAGTGGAGAGCGTGATGTCATCAATCTGGGACATTTCATCCCTTGTCAACACCTACAAACCAGAAATTGGACCAAACATTAAAGATAGTTAGTATATCTTGTATTTTTTTGAATTCAAAGTGTACTATTGTATTTTAACATGTTACAAAATTTATACCTCAGGCATCGAATTTGTAACTATGGTAACTGGGGGAGGTGTATGGGATACCGTTGCTACATCCTAAAATGCATATTATTTGTCTCAATTTAAATCGATGTATAAATGAAAATTCATTTATGTAATTACAAATTTAAAGTGACTGATAAATAAAATGTTATGAATTCAAATCAACACACCTGTGTTTGTGGCTCATGGGCAAACACCATGTCCATCAACTCATCTGTCAGCACGACATCCTCAACCATGTGAGCCTGACATCTACAACTGCAAATCGTGCATAGATGATATCAGTATCCATCTGCACTGGCTGCATCATCTATCCCTGAGCATATCCTCGAGCAGCTGACACACATATGCTTGATGGGCTCTCTGTCGCCCTCTAACGGCTCATCATCCAATACAATAGGGTGTGCTAATGATGTCCCATGTTAGATGATGGCACCAGTCAATGTTGTGGCTGCCTAAAGAGTCTGTAGCTCCATCGACTCTTTCAGCTCTAATGGGACAGCCTGATGCAACTTGGGTTTGGGTGCTAGGGGGCGACGACTCTCCACGGCTAATCGCCTATGGGCTCCACGTCCATCTTGGGCAGAGCCACCACCTCTACCATGAAACTCTTTCATGTCAAAATAGTTTGGCTACACATTGAGCACAAACTCACAATATATTTTTCTCAAAAAATATAATGGCACCTCATAATTATTACAAGGTGGATCATCAAAGACCATCCACCACCTCTGCCAAAAAAGGTTCTTCATCTGCACATTGGTACACCAATGTATGGGAAACCTCTTTGCATTAAGAGGTAATGACTGACTAGTTTTGGGATCAACAAAAAGGGCACATATTTGTTGTTTAGAAATATTTTTGTTTTTTACTCCATCATATGATAGCCCATTGGCATAGAATTGATGACACCTATCCCTAAAGCTTCCCCATTTGGTAATTTTTGTGGAAACAGCTATGGCACCACTAGCTAATGTTTCTAGGTTAGTGGCGAGGGATTGATGATGGTCAAGTTCAGAAGTTTTCAATTTTACAATCATTCTATTGATTTTAAACGTATTTTGTCCTAATTGATTAATTAATTCTTCCCGTGTTTCGGCTGTGTGGTCAAAAGGAGGAATTGGGGGTTGTTCTTGTGTGTTTTTAGGAGGTGTATTTGGTTGTTCTTGTGGGTTTTCAGGAGGTGCATTTGGTTGTTCTTGTTTTGGATTAGAAGAATCTGGTTTTTGAAACAAAAAATGAAAAAACCTAATCAAAATTAATGAAATTAAATTCAAAATGTAAAATAAATTGCATAAACCGGAAAGAAAGACAAAAATAAACAAAAACTAACCTTGATCCATAGCCTGGAGGACAAATTTAGCACCCTGTTTGCGGTTTAGGTTAGAAAATGAGAAAAAATGAAGTAAAAAATGCGCTTTACGGGTAAATGAGACCCAGTTTTTATTTTTAAAACTTTTTTTACCAGGCACCACGTACGCGGTATTATTTGGATTATTAGCGCGTACGCGCTCATTTTCCTATAAGCAGCACATACGCGCTAATTTTCCTAGGCGTAGTGCGTACGCGCTCATTTTCCTAAAAGCAGCGTGTATGCGTTACCTTTTCTAGGCTCGAGAAGAACAAACCTAAGCGCGTACGCGAGAATTTGAAATTTTAAAACCACGTACACGCTGCCTATTTTTCCAAGTTTTTTTGGGTGGTGTCCACTTTTCTGACCACCATCTTTGTGCACACGCCCACATGGGAGTTAGTCCCTCTCCCTAAGGGGAGAAATATGGTTCGATGTAAGTTGATCTATCGTACCAAGTTTGTAGTGGATGGTAGTGTGGATAAGTATAACACTTGACTTGTTGTGAAAGGTTTCTCTTAGGTTCCAGGTGTTGACTATACTGAGACCTTTTCGCCCACAACCAAAATGAACTCCATTCGCTTGACACTTGCTATTGCCGTAAGTCATGGTTGGGCTATACATTAGATGGATGTGAAGAGTTCTTTTCTTTATGGGGATCTTGATGAGAAGATTTATATGGAGTAGCCACAGGGTTTCATCCAAGATTCTTCCTTGGTTTGCAAACTAAGGAAATCTCTCTATCACTTTAAACAAGCCCCCAGGGCTTGGTACGCCAAGATAGATTCCTTTCTTCTCTAAGCAAGGTTCACTAGGTGTCATTCCGATCCAAATGTCTACATTTTGCAACATGATGACTCTCACTTGACACTTGTGCTCTATGTTGATGATTTTTTCATTACAGGGAGCACCACATCCATCATTAGTAGGGTCAAATCTTCTTTGCATGACAGATTTTCTATGACTGACTTGGGTCTTTTGCACTACTTTCTCGGGATAGAGATTTCACAGTCACCTTTTAGGATTACACTATCACAACCCAAGTATGCTCTTGATCTACTTGTATACTTTCATATGGCTGATTGTAAACCTACACTGACTCCCTTTCTTTCAGGAGTCAAGCTTGAGGCTCAATGCTCTTCTCCATCAGTTGATGCCACATTGTATCGTCAGCTTGTGGGTAGTCTCATCTACTTGACTCACACACGCCCTGATATTTCATTTGTAGTTGGCATGGTTTCCCGCTTCATGCAGGAACCACACGAGCTTCATTGGAAATCTGCCAAACACATCCTTCATTACATCCAGGGTACACATCACTATGAGATTTACTATGCAACAGGCACAAGACTTCGCTTGGTTGGTTACACAGACTCTGATTGGGCTGACGATCTTGATGATCGTAATTCTACTTCAAGTTACAACTTCCACCTTGGTTCGGGCCCCATTTGTTGGCAAAGCAAGAAGCAACATGCTATTGCTCTCTCTTAGACTGAGGCTGAGTATTGAGGGGCTGTTAACACATTGGCTGAGACCATTTGGCTTCAACAAATTCTCACAGAGTTTGGGTTCACCACTCCATGGCCGAAAATTCTACATTGTGACAATCAGAGTGCTATTGCAATCTTATAGAATCTGGTCCAGCATCAATGGACCAAACACATCGAGATTCATATGCACTACATTCAAGAGCTGATTCAGGAGCAGGTCATTGATTTACAGTATTGTCCTACAACAGAGTAGGTTGTAGACATATTCACCAAACCTTTCACTGAGAGTAAGTTCCAGCAGTTGCGAGCTCTCTTGGGGGTGTGGGATGTCTCATTAGGGGGGTCAGTTGAATTCTCCTTTCTCTCTTATGGGGGGGACTTTTTCCTCTTTGAGGTTTTGTCCTTCTTCTTTGAGAGTCTTTTGTACATTCATCTCTCTTTTGGGGGGAGTTTTTTCTCATGAGGTTTTCTCCTTTTTTTCATTTGTGAGAGATTGTATTGCATAGGTTTGCTTGCATTTGCATATTGTACATGGTACCTATCATGACCTCGTAGCCAGGACCCATCTTGCATTGTTGACTTGAGTTTTCATTCCCCTAAGTTGCACTTAAGGGGGGGTGTTGGTGTAAATAATTATTCATCATGGATATTATTACACTTTACTTAAGTTAACTTAAGATAATGCATCTCATCGTAGTTTGGATATGAGACACTTAGAGAAGTGTGCACATAGGGATGTAGCTTGTAGGAGAAATTCCACCTTTCGTGGTCTTATCTTGCTGTTACACTCCACATTTGGTGGGTCATCCACCTCTTGTGGAATATTATATTATTTCTCCTACCTACCCCTACTTTTTCTTACCTACCCTCATTTCTTATTGAGCCACGTGTCATGATTGTGTTCTCACATATCCATATGGCCTTGCCTATATAAGCAGACCCATATTCATTATATTGGTTAATCTAGTCGATTATTTGTATATTGATAAGAATACAATTGTTCTTGTCATACTTTTGTCTCTCTTTTGTGCTTTTCATTGTGCCCTTGGTCTTGGCAAAATCTCACAGTTACCTATTTTTAAATATGTGATAGATGTTGCTCCTTATATTCTTAGTTTTTTGGTGGTGTGTCCATTATGAGTAGATTACAAGAATCTTCATAGTATTTCACATGTAGATCAAAGTGAGTGTAAAACATAATGGTGAGAATTGAATACCCATTCCCTTTCCCTTATTATTTTTGGTCTACTTTAATTAGAGGTTCCTTTTGCAATAAAAAGTTTAGAAGTGGCATAAATGCATAAAATTTAACTTATAACATTATCCTAGCTTATTTCCCTATTATCACTCATCCCTAGGAACTTGCTTTGATATCAATATCTTCTATTTTCAAACTTCTTCTTGCATAAGGTTATATCACTTTAATTGTCCTTGAATTCTTGCCTACTATCTTTCACAATTGTTTCAAATCCATTGAATTATCTCACCTAGGGGTTTGTTCAAAGGAATTAAATCCTTGTGTAGCAAGTCATGTGATATTTCGGTAGACACCATTCTACTTTAGACACAAGTAAAATGAGCCGAGGTACATCTATTATCATCATCAATTTTTTGCTACTTCACTTTTATAGATCTAGTTCAAATTTGTGCCTTGGATTAGTTTTGTAGACATAGATTAGAAATAGAATAAGGTATAATCAATTTGTATCTTTTGAGACACTCATTTACACAAGACAATAATAAATCACTTATTAACAACATCTTCACTAATACATTTTTCCATCCAAAATCCAACTAAATATCACATTAATTCTATAAATTTAATTTTACATTTATAACTCTAAACCTAATTCTAAATCTCACAATTTACTACTATGCTTTATCTTATATATTCTATTATTACCCTATAAATATAAAAAAAACATTTTCCAATCAAAATGTTCACATCATGACCTAAATTTTCTAATGTTTTGGTGATTGCCCTTTTAATGTTTATATCTATTAATAGGTTCACATCATAACCTAGAATTTGGTAATGTGTTGGTAGTGGTATTACTTTAAAGAATAATTTCCTTATATTGAAAATATTGGTGTTAGTATCTGGGACAGGGATTTTGTCCACAAGGAAATACATGTTTCTATAATGAACTCAATCAATCCCTCAATTCCAACCTTATGCCACCTAATAACGCCTTATAATATCAATATAAAACATTATAGACTCCATTTAATTGGACAAACATACCATCATGTACTGTAGACTCTTGATTTTTCCCTTGATCTGACAAGTCAATAATTTCATTTTTCTGCATGAGTACAAACACGACTGTAAACATAGACTGTATAACATATGACAAATTTATTGGCAGCCTCGTGATTCGAACCAGTCAACCAACCTGCCCAATTTGCTCTGCTATGTTGTTTTGGATTGCATTGATTTCGCCACAGGACAAATTCGAGTCTTCAAATGCAATGGAACAAGAAACATATATAGATGTGCTGTAAAAATGATAGAATGAATAAAGAATGGACTCTGCCGTGTTCAGTATACAAATATTATTGCAATTGGTGGAATATAAGCGATTACGTGCCAGTGTTAAACATAAATTTGCGTGCCCGTGGGGCAATCCAATCAAGTTGGTTTTCCAATATTATATACAAGATCTCTGAAAACACAGAAGAAATGCTATCGTGATGCATTTTTTGTTTATAAATTATAAGCTACCCTTTTTTTATATTGCCTTGTATTTGAAAACTGATTTTTTTTTTTCAATCATGGCAGGGTTGTCAAGTGTGCTGAAATTTGAGTTTCTTGTCTGTTTAATTTTGGTATCGCCATGGTCAGTGTGTGCATCTATTGTGCACCGCAAGTTTACAGTAAGCAGTTTTCTGTAATCCACAGTATAGCTAAGCGTTATATTAAGTTTAAGATCTAAGTTGTGTTTTTTAATGGTGTTACAGATTGGAACACAGAACATGACTAAAGTGTGTAGCACTCAGATGGTTGTAACAGTGAATGGACGGCTTCCCGGCCCGACTATAACTGTTCATGAAGGGGATAATCTTGTCATTGAAGTGGAGAATAATGCACCATATAATGTTACCCTGCACTGGTAATAAAGAGTACTATTCAAATTATTATCTGTTCAAGCTTTGGCTTGGTGTTAAAATTATTGTTGAGTTTTTTAACTGTTTATGATTTTGTAGGCATGGGGTAAGACAGTTGAAATCCTGCTGGGCAGATGGACCAGCCTATGTAACGCAGTGTCCCATTACTCCAGGGAATAAATTTACCTATAATTTTAGTGTCATAGGACAGGAGGGGACGCTGTGGTGGCATGCACATATTACATATCTGAGAGCTACTGTGCATGGAGCTTTGGTTATTTTACCTCGGCCTGGAAAAACGTACCCATTTCCCAGACCAGATGCTGAGATTCCTATTATTTTAGGTTGGTTGCTATCTGCACTCAAATCCTTTTTTTTTCCTGAAATTCTTAGTGAAAGGTCTATGTGAATGTTGAGCAAAAGATCTGTGTTATCTGCCAATTTTTGATGTGGTTGCTGCTTTTATATATGGGCCTGTGTCACTAACAGAGAAGACTGCTAACCTTATTGGTGGCATGGAATAGCATCTGTGTTTCTGCTAGCGAGTTCTTTTAAATAATTAAAATTAAAAAATACATTGGTTATATTTTTTCATTTATTTAGTATTTTGTTTAAGTTCGTATATAGTAAATTTGATGGAGGTTGGGGTGACCATATGATTTATGAAAGAATAATTTAATAATTTTAAGACTCAATGAACCATATCATACTAATATATATTGTATTTGGAAAAAATGTTTGTTGTCACAATTATGAATATAGTGTTTATAATATCTTATAGTATTATTTTGGTACTTAGTCAGTTAACTTTTGCATATATTTACATATGTTATGCATTTATAAAAGTGTTTTGACTGGTTATTATATAAGTGTCAACTTTTGCATATATTTGTATACATCATGTATAAATTTCATTTAATTAAAAATAAAGATACAAATTAGTAAGAGTAGTAGTTCAATTGGTAGAGTACAATTGATTTGATGGTGGCCATGATTTGTTCTTTTATTAAACCATTCATCATACTTCAAACCTCTGATATGATAGCCAAAAGATTTCCCAATAAATGACATACAATCCTTCTCAAACAAAAAAAATTAAATTAAAAATAAATAATTTAGAAACAAAATCTTAAAGCTTTATGAAATAGACATAGAATATAGACTATTAAAGTGGATTTTCAATTTAATATTTATTTTGGTTATGGCATGCAGGTGAATGGTGGAATGCCAATGTGGAAGATGTAATAGCAGAAGCTGTTAGAACAGGAGGTGTACCAAATGATTCAGATGCATACACCATCAATGGCCAACCAGGAGACTTTTTCCCTTGCTCTGCAAATGGTTTGTCAATCACTGCACAATTAGTTTTAAAACTAATAAAAAATTATAGTTTTGCAGAGATAATTATTTAATTAATGAATTGTGAATGCAGAAACCACGAGGATTTTGGTTGAGAGAGGGAAAACCTACCTACTGAGGATCGTAAACTGTGCCATGCTTCATTCATACTTCTTCAAAATTGCTAACCACCTAATGACTGTTGTAGCAGTGGATGCTGAATATACAAAACCATATAAAACTGATGTATTGCTCACAAACCCAGGGAACACCATGGATGTTCTTATTACAGCTGGTCAACAGTCAGGGCTCTTCTACATTGCTACACGCGTGTACAATAGCCAACCTTTAGGCACTGATTTCTTAAATACCACAACAACTGCAATATTACAATACAAAGAATGCAGTAATACTTCTGTTCTTGTGTTGCCCATTCTTCCTGCATTTAATGATACTGCAACAGCAACAAAATTCAGTAGCAATCTGAGAAGTTTGAATCCTTCAGTACCAAATACTGTTGACGTGGAAATGCTCATAACAGAGGGTTTAGCACTCGTAAGTTGTCCAAACAATTCATGTGCAGGCATCAATGGCGGTAGAGCAGTTGGAGCCTTTAATAACATTTCATATGTCCAGCCAAATATCTCTATATTGCAGGCTTATTATTTTGGTATAGATGGAGTGTATACCACAGATTTTCCTGATAATCCTCCAACAGTATATAATTACACAGGAACTGTGCCATTGAGTCTTTGGGAGCCTGAATTAGGAATAAAAGTAAAAGTTTTGAAATTCAATAGTGTTGTGCAAATAGTTTTTCAGAATACCGGGATTATTACAATACAAAATCATCCTATACACCTTCATGGGCATAATTTTTATGTCATGGGGCAAGGCTTTGGAAACTATAATGCTAAGACGGATCCTGCAAAATTCAATTTGGTGGATCCTCCGTTTGTGAATACTCATGGAGTTCCTACTGGTGGGTGGTCGGTGATTAGATTTACAGCTGATAACCCAGGTAAGCTAGTTTCAACTGTATATAATTTCATTTAAAGTACTTATGATAAGACTTACAAAAGATTAGTATCTCCGTTTGGAATCAACCAAGATTGACCCATATTTTATTTCATGCACGTATTTCATAAGAATCAAAATATAAATGTTAGACTTACATGCCATGAACTATAGTATAAATAATTCACTCACATTTGTTGTATTTAAGCGTGAACTATTGAGCCTTCTCCTTGATCACCTATCCTAGTAAATGTATATATCTTAGTCTCAAATGGCTATTACTTCTTTCCAAATGATTGGCATTTTGTTTATGTGGTTATGTAACAGGAGCTTGGTTGATGCATTGCCACTTTGAATCCCATTCAGAACTTGGTTTTGACATGGTATTTATCACAAAAGATGGGCCAAGAAATTCAGACAAATTGCCAGCACCTCCTTTTGATCTACCCAAATGCTAGATGGATATGTTTGCGATCCATCCTATAGCTCTTGTAAATTAAGAATCCTGCTTATGTTACATGCCATACATATATTTACATTCTTTTAGTAAAGGTCTTTCTAAAACTAGAGATGTATTGGGTCTAGTTTTGTAGGTGCTCTGATCATTTATTTGGTATTGAGAGTAGGATTTATAAAATTTTAAACAAAGTTAAATTAAAATAATACATATGATAATAAAGAGGAAATAATGAAGAATTGATAAATTAGTAAAACTTTTTGAGAAAAATATACAATTTTTATATTAATGTTCATACATTATAATTTATCATTACAAAGGATAAAAATAATTTACAATTATAAAATCAACTAAAAAAGAAAGATAAAAAATTATAAGGAAAAAAAAATAATGGAAGGTGATGGTCACAATTATAAACTTTGCTAATGCTTAGAGAATACATTAAGAAATAGATAGGGAGCTAAGGAATATAAATAGTTCAATGAAAATGAACACTTATCATAAGGGAATAATATTATGCAAATATGAAGTAACAATAACTTGTAATTGTAAATATATGATTAACAAATGTTATATATATATATATGAAAGATTATATGAAGTCTAAATAGTAGTGTGGGAACCCAAAGACCAATTGCATCTATGAAATATTCAGTAGCATGATCACACAATAAAATATATAAATATAATAAAAATTTAGCTGAGAAAGAGAGTGAGAGAGTTGCATGAGGATTCAATAATTTTTAAAAGATGACTTGCAAAGAGGATTGAGAAGGTGAGAGAGAGTTGGACTTGTGCATAAATAGTTTTTTTAATTTATTTTAATGGTAGGGAAGTGTTACAAGAAGTTTTAAGAGCTATTTGGGTCAAAAACCAATATTGAAAATTCAAAAACTCATGGGACGTGAGAGCACTTGTCAAGATGTCTACACACCATGCTATGATCCTAAAGAAAATAATAAAAAATGAATTAAAACATGCTAACATTAGAAAGATAATGACATATGATATAGAAGTTGACAAATTGGTAAAGTAGAGAGGCTAGGATCATTGGTTTAAGTGTACCTTAAAACATGCTAAAGAAGGCATGAAATAAAGATAGAACAAGCTATACTACCAAAATTATGTGATATGTACAATTTTCTAAGGAAGTTAAGGTAGCGAAACAATTTCCTATGCTAATCATGAAGAGGAGGGATATGCAATTTTCAAGATATTTTTACAATAGTTACAAAAATTAAATATAATTAAATAAATAAACATAAATATCATGCATACCGGAACATAGTGATCTATGTGGGGAAAATTATTTCGGGAGAAAAATTCTACAATCTAAAAGCCACCCAATATATTATTTAGAAATTAATAAAATTATAATATAATTTTGGAACAATATTTCATAAGAGTCACCAACCAAATATCTTGAGGCAATTCAACAAATATTAGACTCTCAAAATACATCACAATAATATCCAACTTTAATACAATTCCCTCATATAATAGGATTTCCTTCTAGGGCAAGAAAATCCAACATAACCTCTACTATTAGACATGTGACCTAATGTTGAATGACCTAGATTTGTAATACAAAATTATACATCAAATATGGCTTTCAAGGACATTTCTTTGAAACCCTCATCAAGGTGCAACCCTCAAATCCCCCATCAAAGGGGCCATCCCCACTAGACCCCTCAATTGGGGTATGCCTCTTACATTCCCCACACTCAATATATTAACCTATTATAATTGCAAGGTTGAGCCACCATTATTTTAAACAAATTTTTGACACTATATTTGATCCCACTTTAGAGGGCTTGTTCCACTAGGTGATAAACCTATGCCAAGTATTATAAATATATAAGAAAAAAATAATTTTTTTTAAGGACACAAAAAGGAATATGTAGATTCATTGGTTAGGTGTACCTTAAAACATGCTAAAGAAGGAAGACACTAAAGTGACAACAACTTGTGCTACCCAAATTTTGTCGTATACATTTTTTGAATTTACACTTTGATGTCATTTTAGAGGGATAATACCAAGTAGGTTATTAAAACTATTAAGTACTAAAATAAAATATAAAAAATAAAAAATATTTTTAGGATACAAAAATAGTAATCTTAATCAAGAAATCTCATTCTCCTTGTAGTGTCATAAAATTGCAACCCTGGCAATTTTTGATTGCATTAGGGTCCTCAGGCACATGAGATCGAATCCTCTAGCCTGATCGGAGATCGAAGACTTCTCAACCCTCAAAATCTTCTTCTTCCTTGGTCTCCGCACCAGCCAATCTACACTTTTCCCTGGAGAAAGGGGTAGGACAAGGGCGTTGCACCCATGTCCCTGCCCTATTTTGGAGTAGGACTTTTCCTAAAGCATGCATTGTAGGTTGTATAGTGAGCGGGAAACTTCCCCGATGTCGGCCTGTAATGAAAATCAGTCTCACTAACCCTAATTAACATATATTTAAGTTTCATTTTCCCTCTCATTTGGGTAAGGGGTAAGCTGGTCAAGTTGGATAAAATTGCAATCAAGCATTCAAGCATTCATTTCCAACATTGAGCATTTTTAAGTCTCCCTTCAAGGCTAGGTGTTGCATTCAAGTCAAGGATTCAATCATTGAAGAGGAGATTAATTCCAACATTCAATTCAACACAAGCATTTCTATCAACATTCCTATCACAACCTCCCTTGAGGTGATTTATAATTCACTCTTTCATTTACATCTACTTGCAAGTACTTTCTTTCATTACTTGGTTAATTCCAAAACTAGGGTTTGACCTAAAGTCAAACCCCCAATCCCAACCCATTTTCCTCTCTTTTCTCTGTGTAGGTTGCGGGTGCGCACCTGTACTTTCAGATTTGGGTTCCATTTGCAGAGGCAGAAAAACCCTTTTCATTTTACAGATTTTTCGAAGGACTGTGTACATTCCCGCCAAGGTCCGAGCAACTTTTCCTCAAATCCATAGGGTGATTTTGTCTTGATATATTACTACCAGATCCAAGTGCATAGATTCATCCTATACTTTGATCTCAAGTTATGATAAGTTCTTTGTCACTTTTGCACTACATAATCCAATCAATTCCTTTCCATTTCAAATAGGAAGAGGGGTATTATCTTATCATTCCTATTTCACTCAGAATTCTATCTTCTTCTTTGAAGGTTGAATCTAGTGAATTCTCCTATCCTCTTCCAATGTAATTGGGTGAAAAGTGTTCAAAGGGAAATCTGTAGTGAAACTCTCATCTCTCCTTGGAGGGAAAGGGTAGTTTTCCTCTTGATCTCTCATTCACACATCCACCACATTACATTTTTGTGAACCCAACGTCTTGCATGGTTTCCTTTGAACCAAATTGCACATTTTTCATTTGCAAGTTTAACTTTTTTGCATACTTAGTGGTTGAATCATTAAAAATCTTAGTTTTAAAAATTAAAATTGAACTTGTGATTTGTAAAAAATTGCTTGTGTTTATCTTACATCTCAAAATTGTTTTGTTTATCAAATTTAATTTCTTCATTGTCTTGTTCAATTTGCAAATCAAATTTATAAAATTAAGAGGTTACTTGTTAAAACCCTAATTTTAAAAAATCATCTTGAACTTGTACAAAAATTGGATTTCCATTTAATTTTCAGATTTGTGATTGTTCTCAGACTTGTTTTCATTCCTACAATTCAAATTTTCAATTTCCCTCATTTTTCCCAAAATTCAAATTTCAAAATTAATTGGTTAGGTCATAAAACCCTAATTTTCAAATTTAATTGGATTTTGTACAAATTTCAAATCAATTTCATTCACATTTAGATTTCTAAACATTTTCCAAAGTGTCCCTATCCATTAGGTTTGACCTTTTTCAAATTTGCAATTCAATTCCTCTTTTTCTTCAAAACCCTAATAGGGTCCTATTTTTACATTGGAACCTTAATTTTGCCCATCTAGAAATCGTAATATTCACCAATTTTTTGGGGTTAGCTTTGAAATCATTGTAATATTCATCCCTGAAAAAAAATTTGGTCGGACCATGTGCGTTCTTGCCACGATCGTCGGCTTTTTTCCCAAAATTTTGGGAGACTGTTATGACTGTATTTAATAGCCTAAATCCAAAATATTGGCTGATTTTGTCTATTTTTGATCCCTCTAGAATCAAAAATACCTCCAAAATTTAAAATTTAAAATTTCAAGATTTTTTTTAAAATGAAGAGGTTAATTATAATCTGCCCTGATTTTAAAAATTCTGATTTTAAAATTAAGTGGTATTCTCTTGGCCCTAATTTTAAAATTTCAATTGTGTCTTTTTCTTTCTCCAACAAAGTTGAAATTGTGTAATCATTATTTTATTAAATTTTGCATTACTCAATTTTCTAAGCTTTTTTCCTATAATTCAAAATTCAAAATTTAAAATTTAAATTTTCCCTCTAGTGCATGAGTTTCACCACTATTAGTCCTACCTACACCATCCCCGTTAGACAAAGCATTAGAATTAAGGCCTCCCAAGGTTTAATTACCGAGGAGATGGAACCTAATTTGGGTGACTTCTTTAATGAGGATCATGCTAATTCTTCCCATCCTAATCATATCCCTATTCACCCCATTGATGTATCCCATGATGAAGAAGAAGCTTTAATTGGGATCTCTATAGATCAAATTTCCGCATTGGACAATCAATTTGATAACTTTCAACAATGGATGTCCCAAGAATACCCTAATAGTGAAGCTCTTCCATTAATTGAAGGCCTTAAGCACATGATTAAAAGTGATAAAATGGAATTGATATATTGCGTGGCATTGCACATATTGTTGATTCTAATGTCATGCCTATCAAGAGTTGTGCCGACACCCAAGGTTATTCACAACCTTCAACACAAGTCAATCCTTCTATTCCTTTGACTACCCTTATGACTAGTATTCCTACTTTTACCTCCAACATCATGTCTAATTCAACTCAAAATGTCATCCCTACAACAATTAGTCATGGGGGCAATCCCTAGATTCTTCATTTGATCCTTCATCTTTCCCTATGTCTTCCATAAGTATTCCTATTATTCCTCAACCAATCAATGTGACACAAGGGGGCAATTCCTTCAACAACTTTGTTCCTCCTTTAAGTGTCCCTTTTCCTACCCAATCATCACCTATGCCTACTTATCATAATGTTCCACCACCTTATTCTCAGTCCATGCCTTCTTTCAATAACATCACACCACCTTCTCAATAAACTATGTCTAACATCAATTCTTCTACCGAAATGACAATTAACAATCTTGCTCAAACTGTGTCTTCCTTACAACAACAAATTGCTTCTACGAGTCAATCCAAGTTTATTGTGCCCACCTTTGATGTTGTGAGCTCACTTTCTCTTGATATTATTAAAACGGTGCCGCCTAAACATGTTGAGATCCCTCAATTAGAACTCTATAATGGAAAAGGTGATCCTCTTACACATGTCAAAACATTTCAAACCTTGTGTACCAATTTTACTTATGATCAAAGGTTGCTTGCAAATTTGTTTACAAGAACGCTCAGAGATAAGGCTTTACAATGATATTGCTCTTTGCCTTCTTATTCTATCACTTCTTTTCAACAAATGGAAAATGCTTTCATCCAACAATTTCGAAACAACATTGGTCCTAAAATCACTTTGACTGATATAATGCATCGTAAACAAGTGTTAAAGAAAAAGTGATTGATTTCATTGGTAGATATAAGCATTTGTGTGCTCAAATTTCTTTTCATGTACTTGATAATGATATTCATAGAAGTTTCATTTCTAATTTACAAAAAGATATCAAGGAAAAGATTCTTTTGTCCGAGTTTACTTCCTTTCCCTAATTGTACGTAACACTCCACAGTTATCAACTGACTGTGAGTCAAATGGAGCAATCCACTCCTATGGCTCCAAGTGATAAGGGGGAGAGTGTTCAACAACCGTTTGTGAAGTTCAAACCAACAAAAAGCTTCATCAAGTTCAATGATACAATCAACAACCACAATGTGAATGCTACAATAGGTGTGCCTTCTATTTCTAAATTTTTCCAAAGAGAAATATAGTTTACTTCTTTGAATGAATCTTTACATAGTATTATGTCTTAGTTGTTGCACATAAATGTTATCAAACTTCCTTCTATAAAACCAGTTGATCCTTCTAAACTTGCATCCCCTTATTTTGATAACAATTCATTTTATCAATTTCATCGTCAGCCTGGTTATGATACTAGGAAATGTTTTGCATTGAAGAATAAGATTCAATACTTGCTTGATAATAATACTATATCTGTGGTAGGTGTGAATGAAAAAGGGAATAAATCAGTAGCTCCTCCTAATCAAAATCTTAAGATCTTCACTGATCCCTTGCCTTCTCATACCTTTAACATTATTGAGATTGTGCCTAATTCTTTCTCTTCTGAAGAATTCACCTCTATGGCTCTAAACTTGGTAAATATGGTAGAAACAAAAGATATGCCTAAGGATCCTTGTATTACATTTGACCCTAGAGAGACCATTAGAGCACCTAATGGCCCTTTATACATAGTTGCGAAGGTTACAGATATCCCTTGTTGAAATGTGGTGACTGATCAGCAAAGTACTATACACTCAGCACGTATCCTTGCTGGGGTCCGGGGCCGGGCCGAGCCCCGGGCAGGGGTTCGGGGGCGAGAGCCCCTGAGAAATTTTTTTTTTGGGTATTTTTTTTTGTTGATGAAAATCGACATTGTAATAAAACCCTAAAAATGCCGACTTTGTTTTTGCCCTAAAAATGCATGTTATAAGCGGCTGGGATGCTTAAGGCATTGTAATGTTGATGTACTATTTTTGCTGGATAATAAGAAAGATTGGACGACTGTGTATGGTGGATGTAACCCATTTTGGGTGAACCACGTTAAATCTCTGTGTTATCTGTGTCCTGTTTTATTTCTTTATCTTTTGTATTTAAATCTGCATATAATTGTTAGTTCATATTTGCTTCGGATTTGCTTGAAACCCTAACATCCCTTTCCATGGTGCCCTTATTGATCCCTCTTGCATGATTAATCTCATAAAGTAGAGTATCTTTTCACTTTACGATTGCATAAACCAATATATGATGCTTCTAATGTGGTTATGAAGTTATTTGATGGCTTCTCTTGTCCTACAATTGGTTCTATCACCCTTCCTATTGAAGTTCATACTAGATCCATGGATGTTGACTTTGTTATCATACCCTCTTCTGAGCAATTTTGTATGAAGTTGGGCTATCCTTGGCTATCTTCCATGAAGGCTATTGCTTCTCCAATCCACAAGTGTCTGAAATTTCCTCACCATGGAGAAATCGAACTGTGAACCATAACTTATTTCATCCATCCGAAAGAAGCCCTAGTGTTCCTATTAATTTATTTTGGCCTAAACAATTTCAATCTCTTCCATCAAGGAGCGATGCTCTTTTTCAATCTTATAAAAAATGGAAGAAAGATATGATCTTATCCTTAAGTCAACCTAGATCCCCAACACGTGACATTCCTATTATTATTCAAGATGATGTTCTTCCCCTCATGAATAGAACTAATCTCCCTCTTAAGGAAGATCATCAACCTATTCCTATGGATGTGACTATACCTTCTCTTAAGGAGAACAACAATATTTCTCCTAAGGTTAGACCTGTTCCTCCTCCTCATGATGGACCTAGTCTCCTTCCTACACCTACCATTCCTCCTTTCTATGGTGCAGTTCCACCTCCTTCCTCTTATCGAGAGAAGAGGCCTTCTTCTCCTCTTCTTCAACCTAACAGACCTCAACCTAAATCTTCAACTATAAAGAAGAGAAACATTCCTACTTTTTCAAGTGTTCCTCCTCCTTCTCAACCTTCCACTAAGACTCACTAAAATCGTTGTGCGTGAGAATGCTAATGAAGACACCGTGTTCGAGCTTGTGAAGCTATCCCTCAAAATACTCAATCTCCTCAGACTCCAGAAGTTGACATGATTCCCTTTTATCCTAAGCAAGATGTTCACCCTACATCTCCAAATCATAAGTTGTAGAAAACATGTGATGGTTTTACTCCTATTCGTGTCCTTTCTCCTCTTTCTTTAAACTTTGATGAAGAAATGGGTGAAAATGTTATTCATAATGGCAATACAACTCCTAATGCTTTTGATAGTGAGTATGAATATGTTGATGTGGATAAGCATTTATCAACTGAATTTTCACAAACCCTAATCCCAGCTCCTAGAATCGAATAAATTGACTTACAACATGAGCATAGCCCTTGTTTAGATCTTGTGATAGCTCCATTTGCTGTGCTTGATATCGCTCCTCTAGTGTGTTTCTCACCTTTTGAAAATAGTGATCAATAAGATCGGGAGGCAGATGTCATGATAGATTAGCAATATTAGCACTGTAGATCTTCTCTCTCTCTCTCTCTCTCTCTATCCTTTCTTCCTCTTTTGTGACCATTCTTCTATGTGTATCCTTGTTCTTCTATTTTTCCCTAAATGTCTACTTGGGGATGATGCAAAGCACTGAGATCTTTTCTTGGTCTCTTTCATGTTGACTCAAAAGACATCCTCTCTTCCCTTTCTTCTAAGGTAGTGTCCTTCTTTGGGGAATGATGATTATTATATGCACCTATACATACATGATATACATGAGTTATCAGAAAGTGAAACTACCTTGTACCTTGTGTTTTGTGCTTATTATCCTTGGGTTTATTCCTCGATTGGGGGCTAAAGCCTTGTGATAACGTGCTTCCTCTCTTATTTCTCTTAGGTGTATCCTACCTTAAATAAATCACTCCCGATGTGACGTACACGATCACTTTAATGTGGGGACATACACTCCACTCATATTTTCCTTCTTAATACTTAGAATTACTTAGTGAACTTTGTTTTGCTTTGTAATCTTTAGTATCCTTGCTTTCATGACTCATAGTGAGGGGAACTTTGCTACTTGCAGTCATGGTTCTTTCCTTCTCAATCTTCCCTTTTACTTTGTCAATCAAAGTCGTAAGATCCTAAGTCCATTAGGGGCTTGGTGCTTCTTGCCTTCTTGATGTGGTAAAAGTATTTCAATCTTGTTTCCTTGTACTTTATAGGTAGTATTGGTGTATGCTCATACTCTTGATAAAGTCGGGGCTAAATGTAGTGTCATAAAATTATGACCCTAGAAATTTTAGATTGCATTAGGGTCCTCACGCATGCAAGATCGAATCCTCTATCTTGATTGAAGACCAACGACTTCTCAACCCTCAAAATATGCTTTTTCGTTGGCCTCTGCACTACCCTGTCTATACTCTTCCTTGGAGAAAGGGATAGGATAGGGGCCTGGTGCCCCTATCTCTGCCCTATTTTGGGGTAGGATATTTCCTAAAGAATGCATTGTAGGTTGTGCAGTGAGCAGGAAACTTCCCCGATCTCAATTTTTGACAAAAATCAGTCTCATTAACCCTAATTGACATGTATTTGCATTTACCCTCTCATTTAGGTAAGGGGTAAGTTGGTCAAGTTGGATAAAATTGCGATCAAGCATTCATTTCCAACATTGAGCATTCTCAAGTCTCCCTTCAAGGCTAGGTGTTGCATTCAAGTCAAGGATTCAACCATTGAAGAGGAGATTGATTCCAACATTCAATTCCACACAAGCATTTCTATCAACATTTCTATCTCAACCTCCCTTGAGGTGATTTATAATTCATTCTTTCATTTACATCTACTTGCAAGTAATTTCTTTCATTACTTGGTTAATTCCAAAACTAGGGTTTGACCTAAAGGCAAACCCCCAATCCCAACCCATTTTCCTCTCTTTTTTGTGTGTAGGTTGTAGGTGCACAACTGTACTTTGAGATTTAGGCTCCATTTGCAGAGGCGGAAAAACCCTTTTCATTTCGAGGATTTTTCAGAGGATCGTGTACATTCCCTCCATGACCGTGTACATTCCTGCCATGGTCCGGGCAACTTTTCCTCAAATTCACAGGGTGACTTCGTCTCGATATATTACTGCCATATCCAGGTGCACAACTTCATCCTATACTGATCTCAAGTTACAATCAACCCTTTGTCACTTTTGCACTATATAATCCAATCAATTCCTTTCCATTTCAAATAGGAAGAGGGGGATTAGCTTATCATTCCTAAGAATTCTATCTTCTTCTTTGAAGGTTGAATCTAGTGAATTCTCCTCTTCTCTTCTAACGTAATTGGGTGAAAAGTGTTTGAAGGGAAATTCGTACTGAAACTCTCATCTCTCCTTGGAGGGAAAGGGTGGTTTTCCTCTTGATCTCTCATTCACACATTCACCACATTACACCCCCAACAAAGAATATATAAAACCATATGTTAGACAAACATAAATCATGCAACATAGATTTGTCAAAATAATCTAACATACAAAATAAATGGGTTATTCCATCATGATATATTGATAATCATAATAAAAAAATGAGACAAAATCTTATAGGGTGAGAAAAATGTAATGAATATTTAGTTTGGAAATAATAAACTAATTTATATGAAAATATAAAATAATATATTCAATATATTTATGAGGCGAACGTGAATAATTCAAGGTCTATCTTGCTCTATTGCTAGGAATCATGAAAATAAATCACTTGTACTAGTGTACTCTACCACTAGGTGATTTAGATATTTGATAAAAAGTAGCACCGCTTTAGATAACATGTTATATTGCTAAGAGATACAATACATATGGAAATTGGTTAAATAAACATACCCATATATCCTCTCATTTAAATTATTAACCATGAATTTATACTCATCTGTATACTACTAGAAAGCTTAAATATAAATGATACCCATGTTCTTTTCTCATTCAATCTACAACAGTCTTCTTGCCATTTGAAATAGAAAATGACGTGAAGGGATTGAGATTGGCATCCTCTAGAGAAAAACAAGAAAGTAAATCACTTAGAGAAAAATAAGCAAGTAAATCACCTAAGTGTTAAATTGTTCAAATGCAACAATGACAACTCTAGTCACACAATCCACATAGTTCAAGTTGGAATAAAATTTACTCTAATCATACAACAAGGCCCTATTTGATAACATAAACAATTATGTTGAAAAATCAAAGTAGTTTGTAATGGCTTAACAAATCTGGTCATTTGATTAAAGACTGGGGTATTCAAACCTATCTTAAGTGACAAATTCATATGGCTAGGGTACAAATGTAGGCAAATGAAATATACTCACATGACAAAGGAAAAGTGGAATGATATAAAAAATTGCATGAGTTACAAAGAAATGTCAGGCAGAATAAAGTTATAAATGTGACAAAGTCACATAAGGAAAACTAGTGGCATTAAGCATTAAACTGCATGAACTAGTTTTAAGGTGCTATTTTTTTTTGTATTCCATTGATAAAGCATGGAATAAGTAGCAATATACCTTAATTGCATAATTAAAAAGCTGTCATTAGCAAAAAACCTAAATTGCATGATAGGAAGTATAATGTTGGGAGGGACATCCAAAACATGCAACTAAAATATTGAAATTACAACAATGTTTGTATGATCATGAGACAGAAGGTAAGGTACTTGCAAATAACTCTAATCCAAGTAATTCACGAGAAGCAAATACAATTGCACGACTCAAAAGGAAGGATGACTCAAAGTTCTAAATCACACAATATTAGTATGGAAGTTGACCATTGAAGATAAAATTGCACCCCAACATACTTTTATGTGTGCCAGAACTCTGAGATTGACCTTGAAAATATCCTCCTTACAGTGGTCACTAGTATGCTTGAACTTCAATCTTTGCTATAGGCAACCTCCCCCTTTTCATCATACCAAATCATTTGAATAGATCCATTCCATAATCCCGTGAGCATTCATATAAGGGCCACAATAAACAAGACAAGTCTTGATCATGACTTGGAGTTGGGAAAATAATAAACATTATCTTTGTAGATTTTGTATGGGTTCAACACTAAAATCTCACTTGTTCTATTTTCTGGATCTCATAAACTAATTAGAGGTAAATTAAGACCTGGGTGAAAAAAATCAAGGCCAATTGATCTCAAATAATATGTCTAAATGTGAAGAATTTTAAATTAACTAAAGAAGAAAAATAAGCTTATCAACATAAACATTGTAGTGTAATGCACACAAAACAAAACTGGGAAAAAAAAACTTGCTAGACTTTACAACCTCTGGTTTCAAGTTGAAAAGCTCTTGGCTAAGCTCACCAATTGCATAGAGACCAGACAAAGAGGTAGAATGTAGCAAAATCCCTACCCTTTTGCATTCTGAAGGATTCTTACAAGGATGCCAGTCTGCGTAATCTTCTCCCATTTCATTATTAGTCAAATTCTTTGCCAAAATGCTTCGGACTATCATTCCCACTCAAAAATTTCTCTCCACATTTACTAGGTAAATGTAACAACTTCTAGGGTTGTTAAGATGGCAAATATTTTGTGATACTGATAGTTGGATTTCCTTTCTTTGCATAATATTGGATTGTAACACAACAAATATGTTTTTAATGCCCCCCTTTTTAGTTCTCTCCAACTGCCTGACACTCTTGTTTTATGGTCAACTGTCCTCTATTGTGCACCATCTTTGAAAATTTAAAATATTTTCAAGTGGCCTTGAAACCACTGCACTTTACACAGGCCGAAAGATTGACAAATATCTTCGCCTTGAAACTTCTACAATCAAAGACTAGAGCAATGTGTTGAGGGATGTGCATACCTTCTCTGACATCTTGCAACCATATTCACAGGTAAATGAAACCGTGCCAAAATTTTTGAATTGATATTTGTCTTAAAAAATATAGCAAATGCAAAATAAATCCTATAAAAAGTTGAATTCTAATTGGCTGCTTGCATATAGTTTAACCACTGCTTAAAGTTTAATCTTCTACTATAATTACATTCATGACAAGAACTAATAAGATATACTTGACTAATAATGAAAAACATGTTAAACAACCCCAACCAAAAGAAATTGATAATTCAATATTAAAACATATTAATTTATATATAAATTTTTTAACACATTAATAAATCAATTATTGAAAATGAAAATAACTTAATATATTCCTTATCATAGCTTAAATATGTATAATATTTTGATATCAACTTAAAAACATATACTTCAAAAATCAATACATTTCATAAATTAAGTTGTAAATGTAGATGGTAAAAGTTCTGATTAATGGTTATGTAGATGGTAAAAGTTTGGGAATCCATAAAAAATTATAAATTTAAGATTTTTTATATAAATTTTAAGTTTTAAAATAATTCATTATATTTGAAAACACCAAAGTTGAAAGCTTCACAATTATTTCAAACAAACATGGAATGATAATGTACAAGAAAACAAGTCATTTATTACAGTCGAAAACTTCACAAATCTAGAAACACAATCTTTATTTAGTATATTGCATTAAATTATTCCCATTGAAAGAAAAGACCAATCATTAATTATCCATTGAACTTGCGACTAAAAATAATATATTAACTTTGAATTCTTTTAATTTTATTTGAAAAAAGAGACCAATCATTAATTATCTATTAAATTTGCACCGAAACTTTGATTAAAAAATTAAAAGCTTTTGAATTCCACAAGCTCTGAGACATTTGTACCGTAGAATCATTCGCCGACCAGGAAATTTCCACTATGTTTTCGTTGCCGCCGCCGCCGTCGCCGCCGCATTTCGTAAACGCGGTTTCATAGACCTAAACAAAACTTCTGACGAAAGAATCGAGGAGCAAATGTTTTCTACACAAATCGAAATATCTAATGATCTGTCATACGCGTTTTCTTGCTCCCCACGGCAATCCAAATGGAATGGAGTAGACCATTTCAATATCTTACCGTGAATTTCTCAACCAGTGCTTAGGGAAGCGCAATTGCAAAGCATCTGTGTGTAATCGTGTTTTTCCTGTGTTGTGGATGTATAAATAAGCTGCGGGTTTTCTAAATCTCTTCAAGATCATATAAGTTTTCGAACTGTAAAATATCAAGCATGGCAAGGATATCAAGTGTGCTGAAATTAAGCTCACTTTTTTGTTTAATTCTCGTATCACCATGGTTGGCTTCTGCAGCTCTTGTCGAGCACAATTTCACTGTGAGTTTTGTTCCAGCGATTCTTTATATTAATCTGTATTGAGTTTTGAGCTAGTATAGGTTAGAGAGAACAGTTCATGTTCTTATAGTTTTTTTATTTCGATGATGAATTATGGAGTGTGATTCGAAATGTTGATGTAAAAATTTCTACACAACTGAATTCAGAAGCATATTTGAAACTAATATATGTTATCTGAATATATTTCTAAATTTGATTATGTGAATTTTTTTGCATCAAACTAATAAATTGTAGAAATCTAATAATATTGACTAATATATATTGTTGCTTCGTGACAGATTGGAACACAGAGCGTGACTAGAGTGTGTAACACGCAGACGCTTGTAACAGTCAATGGACAGTATCCTGGCCCGAGTATAACCGTTCATGAAGGGGATAATCTTGTGGTTCATGTACAGAATAATGCACCATATAATGTTACGCTACATTGGTAACAACGATTATATTTTCAAATGATATTCAAGTACCCAATAATTTTTTTAATTGAGAGGATAATCTTTATTGTTAATGGTTTTACAGGCATGGAGTACGGCAGATGAGATCGTGCTGGGCAGATGGACCGGCCTACGTAACGCAGTGTCCCATTACTCCTGGGAATAAATTTACCTACAGTTTTACAATCATAGGTCAGGAAGGGACGCTTTGGTGGCATGCACATATCACATATCTGAGAGCTACTGTGCATGGAGCTCTGGTTATTTTACCCAGGCCCGGAAATGACTACCCCTTCCCAAAACCAGATGCTGAGATTCCTATTATCTTAGGTATGTGCCATTCTATTTCTGTTGGATTTGTTAAAGAGTCGTTTTAACATTAGGGGTTTGTTTGTTTTTTCACTGCAGGTTTATTACACCAAAATTTGAATCTTTTATTAGAAATTTTAACTGAATGAATGGATGAGGTTAGAAACGGGGATCTTATTTTTGTTAGACAAGCACATTGAATTAGGGGAAGAGCACTAGTAGTTGTCATAGCTAATTTTGCGCATCCACAGATTCTAAATGGTATATCTGATTTTGAATTTTTTTTTTAGCTGTCTTCGTATACGACTTAACTGTTTATAGCTATTGATCTGGCTTTTGGGTAGTAACGATGTACGTTGTGGAATCAGTTATGCTCACAAAGGTCAAAAAGTACACATTTCAAAGTGTCGCCTGATACCAAACTAAAGATGTTCCAGTAACCGTCGACTCAAAATCGCTAGTACTTGTTGACAAATGTTCTAATAGTGGTGCACAAATGGGCCAATTATGAACAAAAAATTACAAAAAATGATCGGTTATTGATACAAAACAAATTTATTAATGGTGTTTTCACCATGACGGCTATTGAAGGGTCAACACGACAATAAGATGACAGTTATTGAAACTATGTTATCTTTGTTTAGGAGATTTGAAACAAGCCTATTAAATCAGCACGGCACAATAATCCAAGTTTAAACCTTGATGATCTAATCTTTGTTTAACAGGACTACTGAATGCAAATTGTGTCCAGACTGAAAGCACTCTACCTGATTTTTTTTAACCTGGAAGTGAAGATATCCATCGTACAATTCCTTTGCTTTACGTCTTCTTTAACCACATAAAATAATGTATCCCTATTCAATTTTTTTTTACGTCTTGAAACGGTAAAGATCCATTTCTTCAGCTCTACGGAAAGAGCCAATATAGATTCATGAATCAATGTTTTTGTGTTTACGAACTAGGTACTATGGGGGTTGTAATAGTTATTGGTGAACAATCACATCATGTCGAAAAGTAAAAATCTTTGACGTTACCTTTCAGACAGAGAGAAATACTTTTCATGAGATAAGATTTGTTTGTTTGTTTTAAACTCTCTTTAAGTTTAAGCTATGGCATGACCTATTAAAATTCCATTCAATTAGCCCATATTTTCACCGAAATAGTATTGATAAAGGATATAGATGATATAATATGTATTTTTCAAAGTCAAGTGGAATAGTTTATAAAGAGCCACAATCAAATTTAAGACGACGAGTAGAATAGTTTTTTTAAAGTAATTTATATTCTTATATTTTCTGGTACTCATTTTATATCTTGATGATGGATCATCAGAGTGATCTGTGAAATGTTGATAAAAAAATCCACAATCAAATTCAGAAGCAATCATTTGATAAGTTTATAAAGAGTATTTAAAATTAGATTTTTGATTGAAAGTTATAAAAGAATAAAATAGTTATGTTTACAGACTTCAAGAAATAAAAATGTATTAAAAGATACATAGTTCCAGTCCTCCACCATCTGAAACAGCACATTCTGTCAGGTAGAAGAAGCAGCAATCTTCTTTCCCTTGGTCTTCTCTTAGCCTGTAATCTTTCTTCCTGTCAATTTTCCTTCCCATAGTAACCACTCCAATGACAGACTTCCGCATCAAGTTGATGTTGATCTTCCTAAATGGTAATATAGGACTATAAGTAAGGATAATAGAATGTGAATTGTTGGTCTAATTTGACATTGTCTACGGTGTTCAGGAGAATGGTGGAATGCCAATGTGGAAGATGTAATAGCAGATGCCGTGAGAAGAGGAGCTGTCCCAAAAGATTCGGATGCATATACCATCAACAGCCAGCCAGGAGACTTTTACCCTTGCTCTTCAAATGGTTCGTCCATTACCAAACTATTTTTAGACAAAGTTTAAATCGACAGCATTTTTCAACCGATAATTAATTAATGAGTGAATTGGGAATGCAGATACTACAAGAATATTGGTTGAGGCGGGGAAAACCTACCTGCTAAGGATCATAAACTGTGCCATGATTCATTCATACTTCTTCAAGATTGCCCAACACAACATGACCGTTGTGGCCGTGGATGCTGTGTATACCAAACCATATGAAACAGATGTGCTTCTCACACACCCTGGTAACACCATGGATGTGCTCATAACAACTGGGCAGCAATCCGGGCAGTATTATATTGGCACCCGCGTATACAACAGTCAACCAATTGGAACTGGATACTTAAATACCACCACAACTGCAATATTACAATATCAGGACAGCAGTAATACATCTGCCCCACTGCTGCCCACTTTTCCTGCATTCAACGATACAACAACCGCATTCAAATTCAGTAGCGAGCTGAGAAGTTTGAGGGCTTCAGTGCTTCAGACTGTTGATGAGGAAATGTTTATGACAGAGGGATTTTCACTTGTAAGTTGTCCCAACAATTCGTGTGCTGGGCTCTTTGGTGGTAGAGCAGTTGGAAGCTTCAGTAATATTTCATTTGTAAGGCCAGATATCGCTGTTTTGCAGGCTTACTTTTTTGGTATAGATGGAGTGTATACTACAGATTTCCCAAATAATCCTCCAGTGGTGTTTAATTACACTGGAAATGTGTCACGGAGTCTTTGGGAACCCGAGTTGGGGGTCAGGGTAAAGGCTCTGAAATACAATAGTCGTGTGCAAATAGTGTTTCAGAACACTGGGATTATCACAATACAGAACCATCCTATACATCTTCATGGTCATGATTTTTATGTTGTGGGTCAAGGTTTTGGCAACTATAATTCCCAAACAGATCCTGCAAATTTCAATCTTGAGGATCCACAGATGTTGAATACAGTGGGAGTTCCTACTGGAGGGTGGGCCGCCATCCGATTTACAGCTAACAATCCAGGTAAGATGGTTTAGATTGTGCTATTTTAAGGTGAGAGTAAATGTTAATGTTTGAACATGAATTTACAGTGGCTTTTTTTCCTCTTCAAAACTAAATTACAATTTGTTTGTTTAACAGGAGTTTGGTTAATGCATTGCCATTTTGAATCCCATTCGGAGCTTGGATTTGAGATGGTGTTTATTACAGAGGATGGACCGGAAAGTTTGGACAAGTTGCCTCCTCCTCCACCGGATCTACTTCAATGTTAGAAGCCTAGATGGATCTTTTAAAACTATCCTGTGACTCTTTTAGTAAAACCCAGCCATAAGATGGCCAATTCCTTTAGAGGCCTGCCTTGTATTTTGGATTCCATAATAAAATGGATGCTAAGTTGCACTTTGAAAGAAAATAAAGTGGAAACTCGACTCTTAACATGTCTAAGAGTGTTTATATAACTTGTCTGGGCTCTTGTAACAGCAATTAATTTCAAAGTGAAATTTCATGAATCATAATATAAAGAACTATATTGGAGCCCTCAATCAAGATTGATTGATTTAATTACGTAATATGAATCTTTATGGTATATAAAATATTAATATTTAAAAATAAAATAAGTGATGATGGTACAATTATTTATAATATATAAGAATAGTAGTGAATTTAATAAGTATCTTATTAAAAATTATAAAGATATGTGTGGATATCATTCAATTTAAAATTTATAAATAATTTGTTTTATTAGATTATAAGCATTTCAATGCATTTCAATCAATCAACACACAATGATATAATTTTATTTTTAAAACTTATGCAACACTCTTTGTATTTGTTTATCCACTTTATTAATATATAGATTTATATATCAATTCATTATTGATTTCTTATATTCAATACTTAGTAGCCTAATTATATTAGGTTTTATGCCAACCTTAATCATTAAGATTTCCTAGGAGATTTGTTACCTGATATAATTTAAAATGACTTTGATCATATACCAATGCTAAGCCTAACGTATTTGCTGGTCATTATATATAATTTTTTTAATAATCTTAAATAATTATGGTCAATAAAATACTCGTGGCAAATTTGATACAAATGTAGATGTTGGTATGAGATTGGAGCTTAGATAGTTTAAAATGTTAGTTTTGGACTAAAAGTGAATACCATATTTATAAAGGAATTAACATTAATTAATATTATGATTTTATTAAGATATAAGTTAAGGTTTTGGATAGTGTGATTTAATTATTATGTATAAATGTTATGGGATCATGCCACTCCACAAGGTGGAAACACCAAGGATCTTGTTTGAAAATACCAAAAACTTACAAGAAATCACAAAACACTAAAAATGCTTAGATTATTTTTGCAAGCCAGTTTCTAGATTAGATAATGTACAATTTTTTTGATAAAAAATGAATCAGAGAGTGTGATCCGAAACATTGATAAAAAAATTCGCACACAGTCTAACCCAAAAACTTGCTTGCAATTTTTTTTTTATGGATTGTGGAAATCTTATATCATTAATACTTAATGATTACTGTAGTCACATAAATCTGTCCACTTAATTAAATAAATATTTACTATTTATTTGATTATTAAAATCCAGTAGCCAACAGTTAATTAAATTAACATTTAATTAATTCATCCTTACACTCTTCTGCTATTAACTAAATAAATTATCCAATTTATTTAAATTAATTCATTAAACCACACCTCTAAACCAATTAAATGAATAAAACATATTTATTTAATTTAAACCACTTTCTTCTTTTAAATAAATAAATAAATAAATATTTATTTAAATCACTAAACAAACCCCTCCCACTTACATTCTCCTACAAATGCAAGTTGCACCTATTTTGTTGAAATAAAGTAATTTATTTTAATTAAAATCCTATTTTCCCTCACCCACCAAACCCACTTGCTCACTAAACCCACTCTAGATTCTTCTAAACCATTCCTAATTAGCCTAATCCCATCCCTTGATTATTGTCACATTCCTAAGCAACTTGGAGTCGCTTCTCAATGCCTCCAAAGTCTTTTGATAAGCATTAAATGGCTTTATGTCTCCCACATGCTAACTCCTAAAGTCTTCCAAACCCTTAATGGTTCTTACACAACCATTTATGGCTATTACATAACCATTAATGGTTAACTCAACTCACCCACATGGTTAGAGACTTTACCTCTAACTCAAACCCCATTTAACCCACGTTTCTCCTCAAGCATTCATTGCTTTGATCATGGTTATTCCCACTAACTCTTGCACAAGAGTTTATCCATTGGATAAAAACATTATTCATTGGATAAAGGCTTTATTAATTCAACCCAACTTAAACCTTAACTCCTAAGGTAAGCCTCAAGTCATCTCAAGCATTTAATGCTTATTCCATCTCCTCTCAAGCCATCTCATGTTGACATTTTCTATCCTGGGATTGGGTTGAAAGCCCTTACATGGATCATTAACCCATCAATCTCGACCCTTGTTGAGATTACTCAATCTCAACCATCCATTGATCCATTTTTCCTATAAATAGAGCTCATTTCTTCATAACCCAGATCCATAAATCTTGTATGCATCTAATCTATAGTGAATTTTAGAGAGCATTTAGTAACATAAACTATTCTTGCTTATTTTGGCTAAAATTAACATTAGTTAATTAAATAACCTCTCATATTTAGCTTGTTTTACACTTGCATTGGCATAATTAATTATTTTCAATCTTGAATCTCCATAAGACATCCAGAGTAGTGAAAAAAGCTACTGAGAGCTACAATCATTTGGAACTTGGAGAGGAGAGGAACAAGGGAGGAGCAGCTACAAGCATGTTGGAGGGCATTTGGGGATGTTTCATTGCATTCCTTCATTTTTTTAAGCTTTCCATTTTATGTTTGGTATCTCTCTTGATATGTTTGTTTAGGATAGTCTTTCATTTATGATTTCTGACACTAATACTAATGTTTGAGTTGCTCCTTGTGTTTGTGTCTTCCTAACATCCTTTTTGTAGAGCATCAATTACTATTAGAAAAAAGTTCCCACCAATTGTGTCATAGACGTGGAACCTATATTTGAGCTAAAATTAATGGATTGACAGTAATAAGAAAACCCAAATTTGAAATAAATGGCAATGCCCATGATAGAGAAAATAATGGAAAAAATAAATAATAATAAAAGATAAGTAAGTAAATAGCCAACATTATACATTCATTTTGATTTGTAGATGTGCTCCAAATGATTGTATGTGGATTCTATTTTTAATTTTCTACTTAAATGGACAACATAAGGGTACCAATGAGTGATATATTATAAAATTTAGCAACATATATAGTATGCGATTGTATGATAAATTGAGGATGGAAAGCATTCATTTAAAGATTCTCAAGAGAGAAATGGAGGGCCGAGATGAAGAAATAAAATAAATGGCCAACATTGAGTTTAAATGGAGAGGATTTATAGCCTTGTGATAAGTTTTTGGGAAAAGGAAGAATATTCTTGATCAATGGAGGATATTTGATCAATTTGTTAGATACTATGAAGAGAGAGAAAGTGGCGGATAAGGTTGAAGGTCAATAATTCTCACACATGTGCGATCAAGGTAGCAGAGATAAGACATGATCAAAGGTTAGATGGAGGGATATCATAACTCCAAGTTAGCATGCTCGCACATGTGTGGGTAAAAAGTGAAATAAAGTAGCATGCTCATGCATGTTGGGGCATGGAGGAATGAGGACACATGGAAGGGAAATGATTGAAATGTTAATCTAAGGATTATAGTTGGAGGGATAAGATTAAAGGTTGATTATTATAAAAAATAACCAAGAGGTTAATTAGCCTAAATTAATAATTATAAATGAAAGTATTAATTAATTGATTTAGTTGAAGGAACTAAGAACTTATTAATCAGCCTCTAAGAACAAAAGGAAATTATAATAATATTTAGTTAATTACAATGGATAGTTAAATAATGCGTTATTTAATTAATTTGTGAAAAGTTAGTATAAGGAAGTAGAGTTGAATTTAGGGTATCTATAGGTTACTTTTTTCCATCCATTTTTAATTATTTTCTCTTTGGGAATAGATCCAACCTTAGGTGAAACTCTATTTAGTTAAATTGTTCAAAGGGAATTATAAGAATATTTAGTTAATTACAATGGATAGTTAAATAATGCCTTATTTAATTAATTTGTGAAAAGTTAGTATAAAGAAGTAGAGTTGAATTTAAGGTATCTATAGGTTACTGTTTTCCATCCATTTTTTATTAATTTTTCCCTTTGAGAATAAATCCAACCTCACGTGAAACACTATTTAGTTAAATTGTTCAAATTAGTTTTGTGAAGATGATGCTCATTGGGAAAAGCAAGATCAAGTAGAGTATATGGCAAGCCCAAAATTTCTATATCATTGCCTAATTTTTTAATGTGCGCTAGGATATTTATTTTGAAATCTAGGATTGATTATGGGTATTACTATTGGTGGATAGTAGAATTATCATTAAAAGGAAATATTTGATCATTTATTTTCTTTTCTACCATTTGTTGGATAATAGAATCTTCAGATGATCCACTAATATAGTTTTTCATATAGCTTTAAAATTTCGTGTTCCATTTTTTTAATTTTATTTGTTTAGAAATTGTAATATCAATAAGTAATTTTTGTCTTGTGTATATGGTATTTTTTATTTTATTTTTGTTATTTTTTGTGTGTAAGTTTTTTATTAAGGGAAAATCAAGTTTTAAAGGGAAGTCAAAATCTTAAGTACAAAAAGCTACCAATAGGAAACACACAATCAATATGCAGCTCAACATCAACAAAAAACAAAAAGATAGACCTCTAACACAACATGCCTAAAACAAAGAACACACAGAAAATTAACAAAGTTTTTTCTTGTAAGTTTCTTATTACTCATTCCACATTTTTTTTCTTCCTTCTTTTTTAATGAATTTTAAATTAAAGAACAATCTTTTATTTTTAATCTCATATTAATGATGAATTATAAAATATGGTTTGCAACATCAATACACCCATAATTATTAATACAAACTATGAAAACTTATTGTATCACTTTTTGAACAACAATGACAACCACCTTAAAATTAAAACGACCAAATCAAACATATCATCAAAACTATTTTATTCTTTGTGACAACGCTTAGGCTTCAAACACTAACTCTAGTGAGAAATAGTCTTTAGCCTACAAGCCTCTTTTATGTCTTCTTTCTCTACCAAATTTGGCTTGATTAATAACACACATATTTTTATGATGAAGGTGTTCCTATATAAAATGAACTACCTAATCGTTCAAATCAACAATTAAAAATGTTTCATAGACATGCAAGACAATTGAAAATATCTAGTTCATTCCTTACGTTCCATCCTTTTTACCGTCGATTTTATTTTTGTTCTTTTATCCATTCTTTAATCTATGCAATCCTCTCACAAATAGAATTTCGATTTCAAAACACAACAATTTTTTTTATTTTAATGACTCCTTTATATTTCTCAAGAAAGAAGACTCTTAAAAGGTAGTGTTTCCTGATTTCATGAAAATTGTGCTACCACATCACTAGGCCACAATATGGACCTATAAAATAAATGCAATCTAGAAATAAGATATATGTTATTTTCAAATTTAAATTAATTAATAACTATGACCAAATGTACATCCAACATGTTGGATAGAGGTTACCTTGCCTTATATACCTACACCATTCAACTATTTGAAGCTCCGATAAACACAAAAATAAAATACTTAAGTTATGTGCTAATATATAAATACAACAATAAGATAACTTTGGATTTACAACCTACACATATCAAGCCTAAATTTACTCTTTTAATATTAAGTATGTTTTATTTTAAAAGTATATATATTGAAATTAATTATATAAGGTTAATTTATCAAATTATGATAATATGGTTAAATCAGTTTTACATGCTATTTAAAAAAATATTATAATAATATATAATTTTTAATATTATGATATAATGTTTCATTTAACATAAATTATATTATAATTTATAATTAATATACAATGTAGCTTTTATATAGTACAAACTAAATTATATTATTATATATTATATTTACATAATGTAAATTATTAAATTATTTTTAAAATAATAAATTATAAGTTTGATATTTTTATTGATTCAAAATAACCATTCTCAAGATTATTAGGTTTTGTGTTATTGATTTTTGAACCAAGATTCATCATTGGTCACCTTTAGACATAATATACATTTTATTAATAATATTATGGTTATATTTATTAGCATATTATTTTCTATAATATAAATTAATATAGTATAATTTAGTATATAGTGTATTTTAATATAGTATAAATTATATTGTCTCTAGGACCTCCTTAATATCGGCCTTTACCCTATTTATCTCTATCTTCCTATCTCTCCTTGTCCCTCTCTATCTATATCTCATTATATTTAAAAACTCTCTCTCTCTCTCTCTCTCCCAATTCTTTCTATCCATCTATGTATATATATTCTCTCTCTATTTTTATTTATACTAAGCTCTCTCTCTCTCTCTCTCTCTCTCTCTCTCTCTCTCTCTCTCTCTCTCTCACTCACTCACTCTCACTCTCTCTCTCTCTCTCTCACACACACACACACACACACACACACACACACACACACACACACACACACACACACACACACACACACATTATCTCTGTATCTATCTTTATCTCCTTATTTCCCCCTCTCTATCTCTCTTTATACCTCTCTATTTTCTCTATCACCTTCTTTTTCTAACTCTTGCCCATTTTACCGCTATGTCCATATATCTTATGCTCCCTCTTTATCCATACTTCATTATCTTTAGCTCTCTATTATTCACTCCATCTCTCTTTATTATTATAAATATAAATACAAAATTATTATTATTAATAACTAATTAAATTATTATTATTTAAATATTAATATAAAAATTTAAGCTTAATACCTTTTTTTTTTTAACAAAAATAATATAGTTTTACCAAGGGTTGTGTTTTGGTACTAATTAGTTTTGGTTTGGTGTTGCTTATTGTTTAGTTCTAGTTTTTTTTTTCATCTGGTTTTGGCTTTTTCCTATGGTGGCTAGTCTTAATGTTGGGTTTTCTTACACCTCATGAGACCCCTTTCATCCGCCTTTTGGTTGTTATGTAAGGGTTCAACCTCTCTCCTGCTTAATTTAATCAAAGCTAATATAGTTTGACATAGCACAAATTAAATTAACATATAAATATAATACAATATATAATATATATTTTACATTATACAAATTAAATAATATAATTATATTTATTGATATATAAAATATTGTGTATATAAAATTATATTGTTATTATTATATATTATCTCTCTCCCTCCTCTACCCCCCCCCCCTCTCTCTCTCTCTCTCTCTCTCTCTCTCTCCCCCCTCTATCTCTCTCTCCCTTGCAAGTCCTCCCTATCCCCCCATTTCTTTCTATCTCTACCTCTCTCCCTTTCTCTTCCGCCATATCTCTATCTCTCCCTCTCTTTATCCCCCTCAATTTCTCTCCCCCCTTCCTCTCTTCCTTTTTATCTCTCCCTCTCCATCTCCCTATCTCTCCCTATATTTATCTCTCTCATTTCCTTTCTCTATCTCTATCTATTTCTCTCCCACTTCCTATCTCCTTCTATCTTTTTGTCAACCCTATCTTCATCTCTTCCCCTCTATATCTGTACATGTCTTCCTCTCTCTATCCATCCATCTCTCTTCCTCTCCCTCTTATATTATACCTCTATACATGTATCTCTTTGCCTCTCTATTTCTATCTCTCCATATTTCTTTTTCCACTTCTCCCTCCATCTCTATCTCATTATCTCTCCATCTCTCTCTACATCTTTTTATATAGCATTTTGCATCTCTATCATTATCTTTCTACCTCTCCCTCCCTCAATCTTTCGCTATCGATATCTCTCTCATCCATTTCCATATTCATGTGCATCTCCATCTCTATCTTCCTCTTTATCTCTATCCCACCCCTCTCTCTCCATTATCTCTCCCTTTTCCGTCCCTATCTCTTCCCCCTTTTCTCTACTTCTCTCCCTATTGCAAACATAATGTGAGCTTGTTTATAATGGAGCTTAATTATCTTCTTGATTCAAAGGTTTTATTTCAGTCATGTTTGGATCTTTGTTAGTGGATACAAAACTTTTTTGAATCTATCACTTTTTTATTGAGCCCTTTGTTGTACAAGCAACATCATTTTCTAAATGGCCTACCAATTGACCTTATGTACAACTCACATCTATACAACTAATAGACCAATCACATCTATACAACTAATAGACCAATTTTTTTCCTAATTAACCTTCCACACCTCTTTAATGTGCCCATTGACCAAGATGCAAATACTAGTTATAAGCCTTAAACCACACATGCTAAGCAACATATTAAGCCTAGAGAATGTCAGTCAACTATGAATGTTTAACTTTTAAATCTAGAAATCAAAGCTTAGTATATGTGATTTAAGCATTATAATACTTATATGTTTATATAACCTAACGTCCACATTCACAAGAAAAAACAAAACAAAGAATCTATTTGCTTATTCGACGACTTTAGAGTAAGAGTATTCTCTCTTGCAAGTGAGCCGGTCTTAAACCAAAGTCTGTCAAAATCACTCACGTCTGAAATAATACCTTACGATGTGATTTGCCAATACTTCTGTACATTTTGTACGCGACATTTTTGCGAGTCTCCAGACGGGATTGATCATCGTTGTGCTATAATGCGGACCCTCTTTAATTTCGCGCCTGTACCCACAATTACATTTACAAATTTCTAAACAATCAAACTAGTACAAATGTCAGTCGTTAGAATACCTCCCAAAAAAAATGGTACAAGTAAATCTATCCGCAATTTGCGATCCCTGCTACTCACGGCCCACTCCAATTGACTTTCTAACTATATTGCTTACCATGTTAATCTGTAAACTTATTACGAAAGCGCAATTTGTTGAATGTTTTTAAAAGACGAGTTGACTGACTCAAGAACAAATACAATGTATTTTGGCTACATAAAAATAAGCTTCAAGTTTCCTAAATTGGTCCATGAAAGCTTAAGCGCCGTTCTACGAATTAACCATGGCAGGATTGTCAAGTATGGTGTAAATAAGAGCTCACTTCTTTGTTTACTTTTCGTTGCACCGTGGGCGGTTCTGCAGCTCTTGTCCAAGAGAATTTCACTGAGTTTGTTTCAACGATTTTTTAAAATCCTAACCGTTATATTAGGTTTGAACAAATTTATACTATTTACGCTGTTACAGAGCGTGACAAGAGTGTGTAACACGCAGAAAACTTTAACAGTCAAGTGAACCCAACGTCCACATTCAGCTAGAAAAACTGTTCTAAGAGGTTTATAAATCCACTTTTTCCATATTAGAATGGAGGCTTTATTATATTAGGGTATGTGTCTTTGTGAAAGAGACATTATCATTCAAGTTATTATGCCGTAGACAAAAGTACAAATTATAATTGAATCTAAATACTAAGCAATTGTATTTTGGTGTGCAATGGGTATGCCGAAGAGGTGTGCAAGGTTGATTAGAGAAGAATTTGGTTTATTTCTGCATAAAATTGTCTAGTAAATGAGGTCAATTGGTATGCTATGATGTTGTTTGTACAACAAAGGTCTCAATAGAGAAGTGATAGCTTAACATCAACTATGCATCCACTTACAAAGATCTAATCATAACTAAAACAAAACCTTTGAATCAAAAAGATAATCAAGTTTCATTACCAACAAGCTCATGTTATGTTTGCAGAAAGGTGCGAGTGGGAGAGAGGTTGAGATAGGGCTAGAAAGAGGGATACATAGAGTTTGAAGAGTGAGAGAGATGGGTAAAGAGATAGTAGAGATAGAGAAGAAGATATAAATGGAGAATGAGGAGAGGAATATGGTGAGAAGGAGAGAGAGAGAGAGAGAGGGGCAAAGGAATAGATAGAGATGGAAATATAAAATAAATAATGGGAAAGAGAAGGAGATATAGAAAGATAAAGATAGAGATAAAAAGTGATTGATATATATATATATATATATATTGGTAGAGAGATATAGTGATAACTAGATAGAGATAGAGGGAAAGATAGATAGATATAGGAAGTAAGGGATATAGATACAGAGGTCTAAAAAGAGGGAGAAAAAGAGAGGGGGAGAGAGATGGATGGAGACAAGGAGATAGAGAGAGGTAGAGATAAATACATAAAGAGATAGAGAGAGGTAGAGATAAATACATAAAGATATGAAACAGAGAGGGAGAGACTGAGGAACAAATAAAGAAACCTATAAAGGAAGAGGAAGAGATAGAGATATATATATGTATATGGTGAGAGAGAGTTATAGAGATAGAGTCTTAGAAATATTGAGAGAGGGGAAGAGGGAGAGAGATAAAGAGATGAACAAATAGAGAGAGCTAGAGATAGATAAATAGAGATGGAGAGAGGGTGAGAAAAATAGGGGGAGATTGAGGGAGAGATAGACATATATTGGAAGAGAACTTGAGAGAGATATAGATTTATGTAGGAATAAAAATTAAGAGAAAGGTAGGGAATGAAAGAGGGAGATATAGAGAGGAGGATGTGTGTGTGTGTGTATGAGAGAGTGAGAGTGTGTGTGTGTGTGAGAGAGAGAGAGAGTGAGAGAGAGAGAGAGAGAGAGAGAGAGAGAGAGAGAGAGAGAGAGAGAGAGAGAGAGAGAGATATGGAGATAAAGATAGAAGGGAAAAGAGTGAGAGAAAGAAGATGACAAAGGAAAGTAATAGAGAGAAAGGTTTATGCTTTTTACAGAGAGAGAGAGAGAGAGAGAGAGAGAGAGAGAGAATAGAGCGATGTAAAAGTAGGGAGTGATGGGGAGAGATAGATAGATAGATAAGATAGAAAGATGGAGAGAGAGGGATAATATCGATAGAAAGATATAGAAATAAGGATATAAAGAAGATAGAGTGGATATAACTTGTAAAGTATAAAGAGGGTGAGAGAGAGGGAGAGATGGAATGAGAGAAAAAGGGGGAGGGAGAAATAGAGATAGAAAGAGGGTGACAATGGAAGAGAGGGAGATTGAGAGATAGAAAGATAAAGATACAGAAAGTGATATATGGAGAGGTTGTTGGAATCCAAGAACACTGAGAAGGGGGGGTGAATTAGTGTTCTTGGATTCCAACAATTGGTATCAGAACTTGATGCCTCAGAAGAAGTTTAACAACTTGAGGAAGATCCTGTATCCGGAATCCATGGAGATGAGTTTGGAGAAAGAACTTGAAGTAGCAATTGAAGACTATGAATTTGAAAGATTGAAGAACTTGAAGCTAAAAGATGAGTTGAATTCTGCAAAAGAATTCATTCTTACCCTACATGAGAGGTTATCGTCTACTCAAGCTAAAAGGAAGGAACTCTTACAAAATTAGGACAATGAAGAAAAGAATTCCCTTAAGGAACTATGTTAGAAGCCAAGTTAGGAGAATAATGTCATGAAGAATGAGATGCAAGCCCTAACCATGAGGATGTCTAAGCAAATTGAAGACTGGAAGAAGAATTAAGAAAATCTTGCCATATCTTTGAAAGATAGATCTGAGGAATGCATTAGGTTAGTGCATGAGAATAATGTGTTGAGAATTGAATTGGTGCAATCACAAAACAATGAGCAAGAGTTGGAAAGAATGGTGAGAGTCCTAAGAAGTGATATGGATATTGCAAATGAATACAAAGAAAAGTTCAGGGTTAGTTCTGCAAAGCTTGATGAATTATTGAAGGATCAAAGAGACACTGGAGACACTAGAGGTCTTGGATTTGAGCATGGAGAAAGCTCCAGTACTACAAATCAAGAGAATCCACTAGACAATCAAAATCATAAATCATTGGTAAGACAACCCAATGCACATAAATTTAATGGTAGATGCTTTGTTTGCAATAAGTTTGGTCATAGAGAAAGTCAATGCATAAATTTAAATCAAATTAGAATAATAATTCAGTTCCTAGTCAGCATTAAAATTGTAAAAAGAATGGTCATAGGACAATAGATTGTAGAATGAATGTGAGATGTCATGCATGTGGAAAGTTTGGGCATATGGCTAATCAATGTAGGTCAAGAAATGATCAAGGTTACAACTAGGCAATTCAAAAGAACAATGTCACTTGTTATGCATGCAACAAAATATGACATATTGCTAAATTTTGCAGAAGCAAGAATCCACCGAAAGGAAATGATGAGAAGGGAAAACAAAAGGTTGATGATATCCAGAAAGAGCATGAGAAGAAGTGGACCAGAAAGTCTGAGGATCAATTGGCTGAAGCAAATACCCCGGTTACTCAACTGACAGAGAAAAATGTTCTTGCACCGACAGAAGACTCATCTGGTAACTAAGGCATTAGCTTTAGGGGGAGGCAAATTGATGATAGATCTTGCATTACCCCCGGCAGTAGTCTAAAAGTTTGTTTCAAAATTTGGAGAAGTCTATCTAGAGATTCACCAGCATGGATTTGATGGATCTTGGATCCGGTATGATATGCCGACAAGAATTTATGTCAATAAGGAATTAGGGTTTCACAGGTTAAAAGGGAAAAAGTGATTCATTTTTCCATCACCAAGCATTTAGAGTGAAGTAGAGAGATTTTAAGGTGATCTAAGGTGATTAAGAGCACTTTCAAGCAAATTCCAGTACATTCAGAGCAAATTTCCAAGGGTTTTCACCGACGAAGTCTGTGAGGTATTTTCTCAGTTTTTAAGCTATCTTTTCAAATCGCAATGGCTTCTGGATCTGCTTCCGCTCCGACAGATGTGGCAAACCCTATTGTAGTTGACATTAAGGATCGTCCATGCCTAATTTTCAAGAAGTATCCCTAGATTGCAAAGGTTGATGATTTGGTAGGTGTGTTTTCAAGGGTTCCCGACGACGTACTCTATGTCGAGGATGTTAGGACATATATTCACTGCATCTTGGAGGAACTAGGAACATTGAAGAGATCAAGACCATGTATATGACAACATTATTGGACAAGAATGACATGATCAAACCAGAATTCAAAAATCTGAAGGATCAGGGTTTCACTGATATTTTGGAGATGCCTAAGTTTGAAGATGAAATAATCTGATATGTGTTGAGCTATGTCCATGGCAAACTCATATGGCTATACCAACCTTACAAGATCACTAAGGAGGACATTCGTGCAATCACCAATTTTCCCTAGGCTAGATAGACACTGGAGGAAAAGAAAATTTTGAACAATAAAGTCAACAAGTTAACCGGTGCCACTTTCGATAATCGGTCAATGAGGATAAGCACTATCAGGGACAAGGCTGTGCAATTTGCCAGTATGATGATTGGATACAAGGTAACTCAACCTAATCGGTTGAATTCTATCTCTAGTTCTTGTATCTACTGTGCACATAAGATGGTTAAGGAGAATGAGAAATATGATCTTTGTCAGTGGATGTGTGATGAGTTAATTTTGAATCTAGGGAAGATTAAGGGAGAAAAGAAAGGTCTATTCCAATATGGTAATCTCGTTGCTTGTTTGATTCTTTTCTTTCTTATTGAGACCCTAGGATTCGGTAAAAGGCAATGGGCCTTTGACATTCCGGTAGGGAAGAAAATCAAGGATGCCTTAAGAAGCATAGGTCAGGACAGAGACAACATTTTATGGGGTTATTTCAAGGATTTTTAGAAGACAATGAAACAAAGGGAAAGAGTGCCTAAGCACATTGTTGATAAGTACTCTACTGAGATATGCTTTATAGTTAAGAAAGATGAAACTTAAATGGAAGCAGTGCAGCCTAGAAAGGTATGGATAATTGAGATGGGCTTTGAGGTTGATGAAGAGATCTTGGATCTATATGCAAAGATTCTTATAGATGCCCTGACAGATGAGTCAGAGAAGACTTTTGGGATATCTAAACATAAGGAATTGGAGGTGCAAATAGGATTCAGTAAGAAGAAGAGGGAAGGTCAGATAAAGAAGGTAGGACAGGATGTTGAGAAGATGTCTATTGAGATCAAATCTAGATCATTGGACTAGTGGAGTCATCCTCTTTGGCAACAGTTCATGCCTCACTGGTAGCAACAATGAACAAAGGTGTAATGAAAAGGAAGAAACCAGAAACCTTTATTGCCCCTGTTGCTTCTAGATCTAAGACTAAAGATGGACCTCCTAAGATACCCAAAATTTACATGAGAATTCAGAGGAAGAAGCCTAAGGAAGGGAAACAGTAGAAAACCAAGGTCACCCCTCCGACAGCTCACACATAATCTTTGAAGGAGAGGAAGCCTACAAAGAAGAGGAAACCAGTAAAAGAGACAGCTCCCACTCTTGGTAAGAAGAAGAAATCTGAATTGGATATGTGATGCAGATAGTCTTGGAGCTTTGTTGGTTACATCTTCTTGAGTGACTTGACCTACTGAACCCTTCAAGTACTCAATTCCTTCCTATGGCACTTGGCAGGGGTTATGCTAATGGGACCTCCAAGGTCTGAACCTTCTTGCCTCCTAGGTATAATCAATGGTTTTTGGTCAATCAACTCCACCACTTGAGGTTGCCATCTCAGTTACTCACACACTTCTCTCCTGGGCTCCAACCACTCCTGCAAGGATCTTAACACACAATCTCTTCCTATGGTTTCCCAATGCATCTACCAGGTGTCTTCAATGTGTTTTGAGGTGTAAGACTCACCAAATCCATTTCCTTGGCTTCTTAACCCTTCTAGGTCTCTACCGACACCTAAATAGGCCTAATTACATTAGCCCTCCCTAGGCATTTTTAGGGGTTTAATTTGCAAAAGTCCTAAATAATCCTAGAAATAAATCATGGATTTGAGTACCCTTTTGGAAGTGACACAAAATACTAGAAAACTGCATCTGGATTATTCGTACAGGTGGGGTTTCCAATGATGCACTATTTTGAAGGGTTTTAGGCCTAGCCGGTGACTTGGCAAGATGGGTCTAAAACTCTTCACCAGTTAGATCTCCTGCTCCAAAAAATTTGGGAAAATTTAGGGGAACTTAGAGGGATTTCCATTCATGTGCCACTTGGACCTGCAACATTCTCCATGTGCTCACAAACCACATTTTTCTTGCTCTCCTAACTCACCTACTCCCAGCGGTGAGCCTGGGGCTTCATTGTTTCTCCTCCTCTTGGACCTGCAGCACCACACACCCTATTCCTAAGCTATTTTCAGACTCTAACCTAGCATTCTTAGTTATTTCAACAGGTGCCATCAAAGAATGCCTAGGTTAGAGCCATTTCTCGCTCTTAAACCCTACTTGCAAGTGTTTTGCTCCTAGTTGCAAAGAATGGAAGAAATCTCTACAACCTGAAATAATCAAACCTGCAAATCAACTTGAATGAAATTAAATACAATGAAGATTCAAATATGGCAATGAGTTTACACCATCTAGTCCGTACTGGACCGTACAAACAAGGAAAACAAGACAAAAACTATCAACAACCGATGGAAACAAGGTTGCTTCACAAACCCAAAACTTTCTCTTGCATTACCAATCCTCCAACCCAAACAATGAAGTGAAATTTGGCTTATATCCACTTTTTTCAGTCGGTTCAACCAACTTTCTAACTCCTATAACAAAAAATGCAACTTTTGCAAGAAATTGCAAAATGTTGCTCAACAACTTTTGACAACATTTTGCTCCAGGATGCAATTTTTGCATTCTAATGAATTCTAAGACTCTGGAAGGTCCTCAAACACCTTAGAAGACCTAAACACAAATGAATTGACTCCTAATACATTAATACATTCATCTGGAGTATTTTTCCTATGAACTACCTAAGCATCTCACTTCTCAGGCTAACAACATCCTGAGCACAATTGACTCAAACCAAAATTTGGACAACTCAACCATGGCTCTACTAAGTCCTTAATGGTTGGTACATTATTACATCACAAATTTAACACACAAACTTAAAATAAAACAAAGCTTTCATTCTTGGAGTGCTAGGTGCCCTGCACCAATATGGCTCTTGAATCTGGTAAAAGTGTTAAAGCTATCCCTCCTTTATCTGTAGATGAATTGGTAGGAAAAATTACTAAGGATGGAATTTTGAGTAATTTACAATAATACTATGAAAATATGGATGATGTTGAGCAAAAGGAAATTGAGGAAGCAATTTTGTTATACTTAGATATACATAAGAAGACCTTACTTGAGATAGAGAAGCAAATTTTGGCAGAGCTGTGTAACAAATCAGATGCTAGGAGATTATTATCCATTGAGGAAGATAAACATATAAATATTCATGAACTGTTAATTGTTTGTGGTGCTATATCTGAAGAAGAGATGCAACAGTGTCTTGAATTTGCAAATAAAACAATTTTTCGGAGTAGGCACATGCATGCGAGTCTTATGGTAGGAAGAGTGTATGAAATAGTTAAAGAGACACATGAGGCATGGGTAAAATTCTTTTTTGATAATCCAAGATTCTTTACATCATCGGATATTCCGCCTAAGTTTGACATTCCAGACATCCCGGTCGATGCTAGAGGGAAAGGCATATTAGGTGAAGATCCACCGGTTTTGGATAAGAAAATAATTGAAGATATTCCTTCGGTAGTCATAGATGTACATGATATAGAGGAAAATAAACTGATAGATATTGAGGACAATTCTTCTTCGGTTATTGATGTAGTGGCAGAAGATTTAATTGCAGCAAGTGGTGAAGCCACCGGTGCTGAGGAAAAGGTACATGATAAAGAGGATCATAAGGTAGAGGAGAAGCAAAAAGGATAAGAATAGATTGAAGTCAGGGTACCGGCACCCTCATCGGTTGTTTGTCCCTCATTGTGGGCACTTGACATATCTGGTCAAGTAGATTTTAGGCATTTTGGAGAGAAGAACATAGAGCAGTTGAGCAATTTTGAGTTAATGTTTTTTGTAGCTCAGAAGTTAATGAGGGAAGGATATGAGAAAAAGGAGGTGATTGAGCAAGCCATTCTAGTCCTGCAACAACTTGCACCAGAACACAAGGTTAATCAGACAGCTAGTCCCTCCGGTAAGCTTAAAGGTTTGACTGAGCACATTGCAAAAGAGTATAAAACTCTTCAACAAGTGTCAAACCGACAGTTGGTGGAAAGATACAATGCAACTAGGAAGGTCAGTTATGATAATATGATAACATCAAACAAAGCTAAGTTGACAGAAGAAATAACAAGGATTGATGAAGCACTTCACTAATGTAGTCATATGTACAGGTCTTGGACTAACACAACAAAACTAACAACAGGCGTGGACAATAAAATTAAGGAGGATAAGGACAAGATAGAACAACTTGTAGTCAGTTTTGATGGTACCGAGTCATTGACCAACACTGTTGATGGTGAATTTTTGCTTTTAGAGTCAGAAATTTCAGCCTTGGAGAAGGATAAGGACAAGTTAATCTGGCGGGCCAAAGAATTGAGAGGCTTAGTAAGTCCCCGACTTAATACTTTGTTACTTCATAAGCGGGAAAGTTTGGAATAGATGAATATGCCCACACCGACAACATTAACAGAAGAAGAATTGTACGCTTACATTCTGATTGAGTTTGTATCAATTTTGAGAACTTTAAAATCTAGTTGGGACACTTATTTGGCATTTTTGAAGGGTGCTTACCTGGATATATTCAAGTACATCTAGATCCGATAAACACAATTTTAATTCTTTCATTTATTTGCCCTGACTTTGGCATTGCTGGCAAGGGGGGAGAGGTTGGATGTGAAAAATGTTAAGGGACATAAGAAGTAATGTATAGCTCAGGGGGAGCAGCTTTCTGAGATCAGTTTTTGGGAAGTTTGTGGATAGGAACCAAAACAACACTTCATTGATCCATTTTTCACATGAGTGTTGTCGTCAATTGCCAACAGAGGTAGAGAGGGATATATAGAGAGAGTATGAGAGATTAAGGAAGAGGATTGCATAAGTTCTAGAGATAGAGAGATAGAGATAGAAATAGAGATAGGGAGGTTGAAATAGGGAGTGCGTGTTTGTGTGAGTGAGAGAAATATAGAGATAGACATAAGGAGGGAGAAACAAGGAATGTGTGAGTGAGTGAAAAAGATATGAAGATATATATAAAGAGGGAGAAAGATATATGAATAGATAGAGATAAGAGAGGGAGGGAGAGGATATAGAAGTAGAGAGATGTAGAAAGAGGGATTGAGAGGGAGAGATAGAGAGATACAAAGAGAGGTAAGAAGATATAGGGGAGAGAGATAGATAATGATCAAATGACATGCTACCCTTAGCATAACTCCCTAAGGGCACATGCTATCCTTAAATTATTAGCATGAAATGAGTAATCAAAGGTTATTTTCTCTCTCACTCTGTCACTCTAAATGTTTAATTTAGGTTATAAATTGAAATTTATTTTACTATAGAAATAAAAATAAAAATAAAATATAATTATTGTACAATAAATGAAATTTTAATAAGACAAAAAATATAAAATGAATTAATTCTAATATCTTTTAATTATTATTTATAATTTCATAAAAATACATAAATAATTAAAATAAAATTTTATCTTCATAAAAATTAATCCTTAAACGTAGAAAAAGAAGAAGAATTAGAATAAATTAAAAAACAAAGATAGAATATCTAATAAAATAAAATAATAGTAAAATATATATCACAACAAGATAATAATAAAAAATATTTTAATTAAAATATATTTAATCTACAATAATTTAAATATCAATAAGATAAATAATATAAATTAAATTAAATAAAATATTTTTTAATTAATTATATAAAGAAACATAAAAAATTAAAATAAAACTTAAAATTAATGAAAAATTAAATGTTAAAAAGAAAAAATGAATCGGAATAAAGCTATTTTTTAAATATTATTTTCTTTTTCTTTTTAGAAACTTTAAAAATAATAAAATATTCTAATAAAAAATAATATTAAAAGATATTTTGATAAAAAAATAATAATAAAAGATAGATTTTTTCTTCTATGGACTTTTTTTTTTTGATGGATAATATGGACATTCTTTTTTTATTAATAATATTGAAATATATATTTTTTAATTTTTTGTCATAAAAGATTTCTCTTTTTAACTTAATATAAATTTAAGCATAAGGTTGAGATTAATTCTATAGTCTTGCATCCTTCTCCTCAATTTTGAACCATTGATTTTAGAAAGTAGGTGGTTTATATAGGAAATGCCTTTGGCATAATAATAATGGATATAAACATATGATTTATTTTAAGGGCTGAAGGGGTGGAGGCGAGTGGTGGTTAGTGATATATAATGTTTAACTATTTATATTGAGTTAATTAATGTTAGAATAATTTTATAGTTGAATATGGATGTGAGGAATCCTATAAAGATGGATGTTGTACACAAAGGTCGATGGATGTTTGACAAAGCCATTCAGACATGACAAATTCTTCTCGATTATATAATTTTATTCTTATGAAGAAAATATAAGAAAATAGAATGAAATAATTATCTTTGTTTTAAAAATAATGTTTGAAATTATCTTGAATCAAATTTAAATCATTTTTTTAAAATTAATGATTTACTTTAATTTATACTAGTTTTAAAAATATATTGAAAAATAAAAAATAAATAATTTTTAATTAATATAAATAAATGTTTCAAAAATAGGACACTCTATCTCATCATCACTTTTTAATGACCATCCTTGTTAGTGACCCTAAGGTTTGAAGTTCTATTAGATATTCTTTTATATCATTGATATATTGAGAAAATTTTGAGTTAGTTGAGGTATAACAAGAATGAGAAGTTTGAACTATCATATTCTTTAGAAACAATATAATAGATCTTTAAAATAATATAGTTTTTGTTTAATAATTCAATTTCATGTGACTTTTTTTGACTTAATTTTATTAAAACTTTAGAAATGATTATATATAATGATTTTACTTAATTCAATATATAATTTAAAATCTTTCTTGAAATAATGAGCAAGTATAATTTTAGATTAAAAAATTAATTATAAATATAAAAGAAATTGAAATTAACTTTATTAAGTTTTATTTTTTTTTCTTTATTTTAAATTAAAAAATATTTAATGTATTAATTAGTTAAGAAAAATAAAAATATATCAAATAATTAATAATAGTAGGAGAAAATATTAAAGTTATTACATTATTAAAAATAAATAATAATATTTTTTATTACTTAGAACATATGTGCTATATATATATATATATATATATATATATATATATATATATATATATATATATATATATATATATATATATATATATATATATATATATATATATATATATATATATAGAACCTCAATCTAGCCCTTCTTAATAAAGAATTATCCATCACAAAAAGTTATCCTTTGCTGATAATAAAAATAAAGTCTTATGTCATGAATGACAAGCTACTAGTACTTCCATTTAGTAGACCATTCGTTTGTGTCTGTGATGGGTAGTCGGTTGTCTTGTTTTTTGCTATCTAGTTGGGTAGTGGTTCTGTCCTCGTTGTTTGTTGATTTTTTGTGTGTTTTGAGTTTAAGTTTTTGTTGAGCGTGCACCTCTCATGCACTCCAAGTAGTTTCCCTTTAATGGTTATTTAAAAGGTTCGGGCCTATACCACTTTAATCAATTAGAACGTATATAAAAGAGAGAATTTTATTTTGCATCTCATTAAAGTAAAGGGTTATTTCATTCTCCTTTAAAATAAAAACAATTAATAAACTATATTTTAAATTTTATTTCAAAATAATTGTTGTGTACAAGGTATATTGTTGTTGTTAATGTATATCCTCATTTCAAATTGAGAGGACCCAATAATTGAACACCTTAACTTTGCACTTCAAAAAAATCTTATGTGGAAATTTTACATCACTTTTGTTTTTTTACAACAACTTACATGGCAAGCCCCCTACCTATAACTAAGGTTTTGTAGCCACATCATCAAATATGATGCCACATCAACATTGCTTTTGTCAAGGTATCAAAAAAGGTCCCTAAAAAAGTGAGACTGATATTTGTCTACTCGTGCACTAAGTCATGTTTATTTGGTGTGTTGATATAGCATCACATGATTTGTTACTTTTAATATCTAAGAATACATTTTATTCAATCATGAGTAGTCATCATCAACATTAACAACTTTAAAGACACAAATATATTGTTAAAAATATTGACCATTAAATCAACAAATACTATAACCGCTATTAAATTGAACTCTAGTACTAGATTTTCTCCCATAGACTTGAAGTAAAGAATTCATACTTTCCGTTCACATTTAGCTAAGGTGAAAGATGCCGTGAACGCGAAGCAAAGTGATCTTGGTTTTACAATCTTTATATTCATATATTTGACTAAGTTTGGTTAGTAAAGAGCACTGTTCTATGTCACGAAACTTTCACTTTCTCATCTCGACAAACGTATTGGACTCTCAAACTCAGAGACCCGCAAAGGATGGCCTTGTTCCACAAGGAAGAAACACAATATTAATGCTGACGTAAACAATATGACACAGATTTGAATATATCTACATACAACCGTTCTAGTTTGGTAGGTGGGCAACGGCTATTCATCCATGTGCAGACTTTAGACAAAAAGACTTTGCTCAGATGACACTAGTGCAGTCAATTGCTTCGGAATCTTCATCTTTGTCATGTTTAATAGGAAAAGGTCTACCAAATTCTTGTTTATCATCATGTTTATCACTTCTAGAGTTAGGATATCTTTTGTACTCTTCTTTAATATCATATATGAACATTTAACATCATGTTAAATATCCATCCACTCAATGTGATAAAAAAATGGAGTAGACAAATTATCTTCTATCTATCATTTTGGGAGACATTTTAAGATGTAAATTCAAAATATTTAGTGCAAACTACGTCAAAATTGAATATCTATTGAGAGAGAGTTCATAATTCACCATAGAATCTTTTAGCCAATAATGAAGTGTTGGAAGACTCAAATAAAAGAATCCCGATTAGATAAATGAATGTTAAAATGTTTTCTTACAATATTCAACTTGTAGACATACATAATTATCAAGTACGATTACATTTAATTTATAATATAATAATATTTCATATGTTTAGAAATCATATTCTAATACAATCTAATATAGTGTTAGATTGGTGGGTCTAATTATGCATCCACTCACCATGCAATATTATTAAAATCTTTCACAAATAATAATACTTTTGTTTACCTATGAATATAAATTTTGATGATCCTACCACATGTTAGGTCTTAGCTATCTAATTATAAATCAAATCAAATAATATCTTTAAGCAGATAGAGTTCTCAAAGTTAAACCTAATATTGTACTTTTGCTTGACCGTCTCTAGATGATTTTTTCATTTTGTTATTAATTAAATATTTTC
>NC_081410.1:2316557-2324057 GCF_030272615.1 Cryptomeria japonica | reverse complement strand
TTTGATATTGTTTTGTGTTTTTTAGCCTTAGAGGGGGGGAGTGATTGCATAGTTCCTATGGAGGTGGTTGTTGTGTTTTTGGTTGCTCCTATTCTTCCTAATGTTTTGTGGACTAGCAACCTGGCCAACTATCCTATTGAGGTGGATTCTTGGGAGGTTGATGGGGTTGCAACCTCTAGACCATTTAGGGGTGGAGGGCATTGGGGGTGTTCTGAGGCTGTGTCTACTTGTGTTGTTGATGGCTTTCTCTTTGGTGTTAGTTGTTTACTGTTGTTTGTGGGTGGGTGTTAGCTACACATCTAGAGTTGGTTACCCTATGGGTTCTTAACTAGTGTGTGCTTTGCTATTGTCATGCTCTCTTCAGTGTTGAATGCTGAATTTCTTTGGTGAATTCAATCCTCTTGGGTTTTGACACTCGCCTCCTTTGTCCCGTTCCCTCCTAGATCTGGTCACTCTCTAAGAGGAATGTACTTAAGTGTTATTGATCACTAGGTGGAGAGGACACTTTTTGTTTTCTTGTTGTCTCAAAGAGGCTCTACTGCAAACAAACCTATCAAGGTGGTGCACTTTATCAAGTTTACAAGTTTTCTTCTCAGACAAAGATTCAATCCCTTTTATTATGGTCTATATTTTTTGTTGGGGCTATTTTTTTGTGATTGTAATTGACCTGGATGCCCCCAGATCAGGGTATGGCCTCCTTCCATGGCTAAGAAAGTCCCTACTCATGGTGGTCCTTTAGGAAAAAGGTTAAAAAATGCCTTTCCAAACCCACTGTTATTTTTTTGTTTCCTTCACTATTTGGCCAATGCAAGGGTTTATGTTTGGTTATTGGTTTGGGGTGCTTTCCTAAACCTCTTTGTTCTTAATATGAAATCCTACTAAGCATTTATGACACTTTTCTCATTGGTTGGTTGCTCCAGTCAAAAGCCCTTCTTTTGAAAAGGGGGTGTCCTCTTTTTTGGTGTCTGGTGGTCTCATAGCTTGCGAGTTGCTCCTGGTTATGTAAGGGTATGGGCTCTCTCTCACTTTTTATTAATCATATGTTCCCATACCCAACCAAGACTTCCTAATAAAATCTCAACACATGTCTCTAATCACAAGAGAAATCCAAGCCTCACCTATACCTCCAAACTTATCCATGGGCCCCTGTAACTGATCAATCCGTGCGAAGATCCAAATACAACACCAGACTTTCATGAAGCTCCTAAGAAAACAACGAATGTACTCAATACCATAAAAACCAAACAAGATCAACTATCACTATTCCAACCATAGAATCAAGAATCTAATAATGACATCATGATCTAACTTTTCCTTAGATAAAGATCAACAAACTCATAGCTTTTATAAATAAGAAAACTGTAAAACCTATCAGGAGTTGTCCAACAAAATTCAGGGCATAGAATAACCAACTCCACAACTCACAAGTAACCAGAGGCTAATCATCTAATTCTTTCATGTAACCATGGGCTAAAACCATGAACCCACCTTAAGTACTCCATTCTACTCCATAAGCCTCCTATTATTTTCTTTTCAATGACATTGAAAAGAACCAACACTTGATCTTCCTAGTCTTCATCAAGCATATTTGCATGTTCTGATAATATTGAAAAGAGCCAATGCCAGATCTTCCCAATCTTCATTAGACACATATGTAGGTTTCTTTAACTTTCTTTTCAATTCCTTGTACAATCCTTGTTGCACTAACAATTTATGCATCTTGAGCTTCCATTGCTCAAAGCTATTATTTCCATTAAATTTCTTCACCTTGAACCTTGCATTCAAAAACTTTGTCATTTGATGTTGCAAAATCAACACCAAATCCTAACACAGTCGCTGCAAAAATAATTGCTCTAATATCACATGCTGGGGAAACAAAAGCATAAACCAAGAAAATTAAATATTGCAACAAAAATTAGTTCCAAAGAAATAATGAAGAGAATGAAATGGAATAACATAATAAAATATTTAATATAATAATTTATGTGGTAAAACCTTGACAAAACATCAAAGAGACATCCACAGGGAAGGTATCGATATTCTTATTGTTAAAAATAAATAAGTACAATCCTTACAATTGTTGCTATCATATTTTCTCTTTCAATTTTACAATTCACAATTACTCTTGCAATTTACATTAACATTACAATTGCTTTCACAATCTACAATTCACAACAATTGCTCTTGCAATCTAAAATTCACAATTATTTTTCTTACTTTGCCTTCAAGGAAACCAAGATATATATAATACCTTCAAGATAACAATCGCCATTTTAGCGATAGAAAAAACTTATTTTATTCCTAAATAAAAAAAATAGGAATTTCCTCTAAAAAGATAAAATGTGATTTTCTTGAAAGATAGATTTCTTTTATTATTTTATTGTTTTATTCCTTTATTGTTGTTACAATCCATCACATATCTTCAATAGTTAATACCAAAAGAGTACACAAAGAAAAGAGTTAGTTTTTTTTCTTCGCAAAATCAATTGCAAGTCAAAGCCCTACATGAATCCACAAAAGCTTTGTGAATGATGTTGGTGTTCTATTATGGAGATCAATAGTGGTTTATCTTCTAGCAAATGATATATTTGGTTAGTGGTTTAGAGATCAGGCATTATTAAGTTACTACTATATTTATAGGTTGGTGATAAAAAAAAATTGTATTATGGTATCTATAGATTTTTTAAATTTTGTTTATTATGGTAAGTGGAGGAAGACCCTACAATACACCCATATTAGAGTATTAAAACAATTATTTTAATGAGAGAATCTAGTTGATAGTATTTGTGTTGACAACAATAGATTATATATTTAATTGAACTTCTAAAAATGGATTTTGGAAAAGAAGATATAAGAAAAATAAGGTGCAATTTTAATTGAAATCGTCATATTAAAATGATTTTTTTTATCATGTTATCTTAGCATGGACCCTTACTACCACCTTTGCTACAACTAATGAGGCTTCTAATGAATCCCCTGAGATATCAAACGGGTAAAGTGTAATAGGGTGATATTGGCAGTTAGTGACATAAGAGGCTAGAGGATTTTTTCATCTCGAGCAAACTCCTCACTTAGAGATGTTGCTTTATATGAGAAGAATATATAGTATCTTACTTTGCAAGTCCCATGCTTATAACTAAGGTTTCAAGGCCACATCAACATTGTTTTTGTCAAGGTGTCCAAAAATGCCTCAAAAAATGCAAGACCGATACTTGTGCATTAAGTCATGTTTTCTTGGTGCATTGTTGTGGTATCACATGATTTGTTGCTTTTTAGATCTAAAGAATACACTTCATTCAATTATGGGAAGTCATCATCAACGTTAACAACTTTGAAGTCACAATTATTGATGCAATATTATTAAAAGTATTGAACATCAAAACACCAAGTATTATAATAACTATTAGAACCTTCTCTACTACTAGACTTGAAATCATACTATCCGTTCACATTTAACTAAGATGCAAGATGCCGTGAACGTGAAGCAAAGGGATCTTGGTTTTACATTCTATATATTCATATTTGACTAAATTTGGTAAATAGAGAGTACTGTTCTAATTCTCAAACTGAAAGACACGCAAAGCATGGCCTTGTTCCCCAGGGCCCCAACTTCAAGTCTTCTCCGGAGGAAAGTTGGAAGCATCATACGTTAGACAATGAAGAAACACAGTTGTAATGCTGATGTAAACATGACACAGACGAAAATACAGATTTTAATATATCTAGATATGACCTTTCTAGTTTGGTAGGTGGGCAATGGCCACCCATCTATGTGCAGACTTTGGACAAAAGGGCTTTGCTCAGATGACGGTGCAGTCAATTGCGTGCTGCTGCTTCGGAATGTACTCACACTATTCTTAATTTAAGAAGTTTCTGAATTGATTTCTGAGGGTAACTGTGTCAATCGCGTGTATTCCAGGTAGACATTGGACACAAAAGTCGATGGATGTTTGACAAAGCCATACAGCTGACATAGAAAATTCTTCTGAATAAATAGGATATGGATGAATAAATAGTTTTGGTATTAGTTGTATTTATTGATATACATGAGACTTATGTGTGTAATAATGTTTTTATATTGAAGTTTTGGAATTTTTGTAAATTGTAGTAATAATATTAAAATTTTGACATCGAAAAATGATAATTTAGAATTCTTTAGATAATAATTGTAATAATAAATTGTTTTGAATAATTATTGATTTGATTATGGTGATTTTTCAATTGGTAGTTTAAATTTTTGTTTTTTTGACTTAGTTACTAAGGGGTATTGTGGTGAGTTATTATGTGCCATCTAGTCAGGTAAAATCTATGACAAGTATGACAAGACATTGCAAGAGATTGAAATACTTCTGGACCATGTCCATGTTGACATTCTTGCAATGGCTTTGGAATTTGGTCATCCAGAATATGATGATGACGAGCCTATTCAATAAGTGTCTCCGATGGAGGAGAACAATGTCTCTTATGAACAGGGTGACAGTGACATTTCTTCACCTTCTAGAATTGTGCCTCCAATGGTTTGTCCAAGTAATTACACTGATTATTATGTGTAGAATCTTTGTATGTTGTTACATATGCAAATGCAATCAGGTTAGGTTCTTCTATTGCAAATGCAATTGTACATGGGATGATTTGGGTTCTTCATATAACCCATTTTGATGGTTTCTTTGGTTAGGGTTTTTGGAAAATAAACTTCTTATAGAAAATTTTATTATATTTTCAAAATATGGTTGTTTTTCTCTTGTAAGACTTTATTATTAATTATTATAAGTGTAGTGACTTAGGTCACTTTTATTGAAAAAAATGTGTACTAATAATATTAAAATCTTGATATCGTTAAATAATAGTTTGGAATTATTTAAATAATATAGTAAATCTTTTGATGAATAGCATTGAGAAAATTTTAACCTTGGGTAAGTGCACAAAGATGGTGGTCAAAAAGGGGGGTATAAGTGGACACTTTTTTTTTTTCTTTCTGAAATTAGGCGAACCTGAACTTGGAGGCAAAATTTGAAAGTCATCCACTCAAGATATGAAGATAATCAAAGAACAAATATTGTAGTACTCTGAATCTAGTTTCCAAACTACTAAAATTTTTCAAAATTGGATAAGATTAAGGGGGTCAAATCCTTCGCGCACAAAAAATTGACCCTAATTTTTTCTGAAAAATATAACATAGTGTCTGACGTGCGCATCAAAAAAGTCATAGTTAGATTTAGTATTTTGACAAATCCATTGGCAGAAAGATAGTTAAGAGTGAGCACTAGAAGATGTGTATTTTTTGTTGAGTATTTTGTTAATGATTTTTCCAATCGAGCACATTCTGAAAATTAGGTACCTGTTCATGTGTGAAGCATAAGTTGCACTAAACAAATTGAAAATACATTTTTTTTTAAAAATTGTAAAGAATCAAGTGCACTACAATAATATATAAAGTTTTTAAAATTTGGATAAGTATATCAAAAGTTATTCAAAAACTGGTGCACCTATGTTTGTGAGAACTATAGAGACACTGGTAAAAGAAATTCAATAATAATATGTTATTGTTGTTCAAATTGAAAAAAAATTATATGGTTAGAAAACTCAGAAGATGGGTGAAAATATGGTGGCAATTTTAGAAATACCCACTTGATGAAGTGTAAACCTGATGATGACAAAGTCAATAAACCAAGTTGATAAAATAAAACACGTCAAAAATGAGAGAAATGGAGGGAAATCAAACTTCCAAACTGTAGCTTTGTCATCCAGGCCTATTTCCAAGCCTAAATAGTCAAAAGCGCGTACGAGGTACTACAAGTTTAAAAAGCACGTACGGGGTACTTATGGTGTAAGCAGGGCGTACATGCTTGTTTTCCTATAAACAACGCGTACACACCCTTTTTACTACAAACAACGTGTACACGCTATTGTATAATATGATATTCTATATATAATATGTGCATATACATATACTATATGTAATATATAATGTGTATAATATGATATTGTATATATAATATGTGTATATACATATAATATATAATATATTAAACATATATACACATGTAAGCGTATTGTCTCCCCTCTCAAATGCATAAAAGGTCTCTCTCTCTCTCCATACTCCATCCCTCACTCTCTCCCCTTCTCCCTTCCTCCATACCCCATCCCTCTTTCTCTTCTTCTCTCCCTCCCTCCCTCCATACCCCACTGCAACTGTGTCTGCACTTCTATAGAAGTAAGTGAATTTATTTCTTGTCTACAACTTCCTCTTTGATTTTTATCATGTATGCTCTCCTAAGAAAATTGACTGATGGATTTGTGTGTGTATATTGAATAAGAGGAATAGGGTTTTAAATTGAACCACAGGATTATTACCGTGATAAACAAGGAAACCTATAGCAATATTCTTCTTGAATGTGTTTTTAATAAGTAGAGAAGATGTGGATAATAGAGTCAACAAAGCAACATGATGAGTCAGAGTACCTGCAATATGTTTTTCAGAAGGAAACAACAGGTAGGAAGAGAAAGAGGGAGAGTAACACAAATGATGTCCTATAGAATGATAGTGGTGGGTATGCGAGAGTTCCCATGTTGTTACACAACGCCTGTCACCTAAAGAAATTAAAGTTTGTTGTATGCATGGTAGTGGTAGTATATGATGATCATCACTTGTCAAACAGCTTGGAACGGTACATACTCATGAAAGAAATAAAGTGTGTAATTCCTATAGTCACAATCGAGATCAGTCTTATAACCTTGCAAATTTAATAGCATCATATGTTTTAGAACTTAGGTAGTAGTCTTAGGGTTAGGTCAAGCTCTTACACTTTCTTTTTAGCGAAGCCTCATTGTTTGTTCACTTGGAGTCTCATTGTAGGATGTTCTATTCATAAATTTAAATTTAATATATCATTTTATTAGCCCACCATATGACCCCTTAGGTGTCATTAGAGGTCGTATTGTTTCCTAAGAGGTCATATGGTGTCTTGTGACCCCTTAAGACCCCTCGGGACACCAATGACCCATAACAACACCATATGGTGTTGTAAAGGGTCCTATGGTGTTCTATGACCCCTTAGGACACCATTTGGTGTTGTTATAGGTCCTATGGTGCACTATAAGGATAATATAGTGTCATATAGTGTCATATTGTGTCCCGGATTCGATATCTCTTCCTCTCCCTCCGTCCCCCCTCCTTCTTCTCTCCCTATCTCCCTCTCCCTCTCTCTCTCTCTCTCCCCTTCTCCCTTCCTCCATTACCCATCCCTCTCTCTCTCACTCTCTCCCCTTCTCCCTTCATACATACCCCATCCCCCTTTCTCTTCTTCTCTCCCTCCCTCTTTATCTTCTTTTGTAATTCCTATAGTCACAATTGAGATTAGTCATATGGTGTCCTGTGTCCTTTGTCTCTCCCTCTCCCTCCTTCCCTCCCCCCTCTTCTCTCCCTCTCTTCCTCCCTATACTTCTCTCCCTCTCTCTACCTTCCCTCCCCCCCCCACTCTCTCTCTCTCTCTCTCTCTC